>NW_028161049.1:100000-192193 GCF_964263955.1 Coregonus lavaretus | reverse complement strand
GCACCTCAGTACGGTGGTGGTAATGTAAAGCAACTCAGTACGGTGGTGGTAATGTAAAGTACCTCAGTAGGGTGGTGGTAATGTAAAGTACTTCAGTACGGTGGTGGTAATGTAAAGTACCTCAGTACGGTGGTGGTAATGTAAAGCACCTCAGTACGGTGGTGGTAATGTAAAGTACCTCAGTACGGTGGTGGTAATGTAAAGTACCTCAGTACGGTGGTGGTAATGTAAAGCACCTCAGTACGGTGGTGGTAATGTAAAGCACCTCAGTAGGGTGGTGGTAATGTAAAGTACCTCAGTACGGTGGTGGTAATGTAAAGCACCTCAGTACGGTGGTGGTAATGTAAAGCAACTCAGTACGGTGGTGGTAATGTAAAGTACCTCAGTAGGGTGGTGGTAATGTAAAGTACCTCAGTACGGTGGTGGTAATGTAAAGTACCTCAGTAGGGTGGTGGTAATGTAAAGCACCTCAGTACGGTGGTGGTAATGTAAAGTACCTCAGTACGGTGGTGGTAATGTAAAGTACCTCAGTACGGTGGTGGTAATGTAAAGCACCTCAGTACGGTGGTGGTAATGTAAAGTACCTCAGTAGGGTGGTGGTAATGTAAAGTACCTCAGTACGGTGGTGGTAATGTAAAGCACCTCAGTACGGTGGTGGTAATGTAAAGTACCTCAGTAGGGTGGTGGTAATGTAAAGCACCTCAGTACGGTGGTGGTAATGTAAAGTACCTCAGTAGGGTGGTGGTGGTAATGTAAAGTACCTCAGTACGGTGGTGGTAATGTAAAGCACCTCAGTAGGGTGGTGGTAATGTAAAGCACCTCAGTACGGTGGTGGTAATGTAAAGTACCTCAGTAGGGTGGTGGTGGTAATGTAAAGTACCTCAGTACGGTGGTGGTAATGTAAAGTACCTCAGTACGGTGGAGGTAATGTAAAGTACCTCAGTACGGTGGTGATAATGTAAAGTACTTCAGTAGGGTGGTGGTGGTAATGTAAAGTACCTCAGTACGGTGGTGGTAATGTAAAGTACCTCAGTACGGTGGAGGTAATGTAAAGCACCTCAGTACGGTGGTGGTAATGTAAAGCACCTCAGTACGGTGGTGGTAATGTAAAGCACCTCAGTACGGTGGTGGTAATGTAAAGCACCTCAGTACGGTGGTGGTAATGTAAAGCACCTCAGTACGGTGGTGGTAATGTAAAGCACCTCAGTACGGTGGTGGTAATGTAAAGCACCTCAGTACGGTGGTGGTGGTAATGTAAAGTACCTCAGTAGGGTGGTGGTAATGTAAAGCACCTCAGTAGGGTGGTGGTAATGTAAAGCACCTCAGTACGGTGGTGGTAATGTAAAGCACCTCAGTAGGGTGGTGGTAATGTAAAGCACCTCAGTACGGTGGTGGTAATGTAAAGCACCTCAGTACGGTGGTGGTAATGTAAAGCACCTCAGTAGGGTGGTGGTAATGTAAAGTACCTCAGTACGGTGGTGGTAATGTAAAGTACCTCAGTACGGTGGTGGTAATGTAAAGCACCTCAGTAGGGTGGTGGTAATGTAAAGTACCTCAGTAGGGTGGTGGTAATGTAAAGCACCTCAGTACGGTGGTGGTAATGTAAAGTACCTCAGTACGGTGGAGGTAATGTAAAGTACCTCAGTACGGTGGTGGTAATGTAAAGTACCTCAGTAGGGTGGTGGTAATGTAAAGCACCTCAGTAGGGTGGTGGTAATGTAAAGCACCTCAGTACGGTGGTGGTAATGTAAAGCACCTCAGTACGGTGGTGGTAATGTAAAGCACCTCAGTATGGTGGTGGTAATGTAAAGCACCTCAGTACGGTGGTGGTGGTAATGTAAAGTACCTCAGTAGGGTGGTGGTAATGTAAAGTACCTCAGTACGGTGGTGGTAATGTAAAGCACCTCAGTACGGTGGTGGTAATGTAAAGTACCTCAGTACTGTGGTGGTAATGTAAAGTACCTCAGTACGGTGGTGGTAATGTAAAGCACCTCAGTACGGTGGTGGTAATGTAAAGTACCTCAGTAGGGTGGTGGTAATGTAAAGTACCTCAGTACGGTGGAGGTAATGTAAAGTACCTCAGTACGGTGGTGGTAATGTAAAGCACCTCAGTACGGTGGTGGTAATGTAAACACAGGAGACCATCCATGTAAACGTGTTTAAAAAAAATATCCCCACACACACAGACGCCATCTATTTTGCATGCAGAGATTACTGTACACAACAAAGCAATGTTTATAGTGCCGACAAAATAAATGCACTGTAAATTAAATCATGCTCAATCGCTACAGTAAATTATATTGTGTACTTATCTGAGTTTTGATTGGATATTGTCTTTAGTAATGTTGCCTAATCAAATTGAATTTACATTCTGAGCCACAAAGAAAAATGCATGTAAAATTAATATTCTGTACAATTAATAAGGATAGATTATATAGGATAGAATAAATTACATATTCTCTACAATAACTGTATACCTATTAATCGAATAAGATTGAGATGTAAATGTTTAAACTGTGATCTTAAAATAACACATAACTGTCTGGATTTGACTGTATTTTACGACGAATGATTAGTTCATCTTACTAAGACTGGCTTAATGAATCAGACTTGTCTTACTAAGACTGGCTTAATGAATCAGACTTGTTTTACTAAGACTGGCTTAATGAATCAGACTGGTCTTGACATTTTCCACCAGTTAGCAGCTAAATTTCACTGACTGACTGTTACCCTGCGAAGGCTGACTTCCTGACTGTCATTCTATACTTTAAAGTGTGAGGAAAAAACAACTTTACTGTTACAACACCAGACAGTGATACAGAGATGCTGCTTTGCTCCTGGTGTGTGTGTGTGTGTGTGTGTGTGTGTGTGTGTGTGTGTGTGTGTGTGTGTGTGTGTGTGTGTGTGTGTGTGTGTGTGTGTGTGTGTGTGTGTGTGTGTGTGTGTGTGTGTGTGTGTGTGTGTGTGTGTGTGTGTAGATGTTGTGGGAGCACGGATGGGGGAGACCGATCAGGGAGGAGGATCGGAGAGAGAGAGAGAGGGTAGCGCCCTGGGATTAGTCGCTGACAGGAAGCAGAAATTGGAATATGGTCCCTTCTGTTGTCGATGGAGACTCCGGCGGGTGGTGTGGCGGGTGCTGCTGCGGGGAGCTACGAGGGTGTTTGCCATATGCTCAACCCTCCCGGTGTCTCAGGGAGCAGGAATCAGAGATAGGATAAAAGTGAAAGTGGAAAATGAACCCCCTTCCAATATGTTCAAAGCCCCCCATATGAAAATGTGACTGTAAAAGACAGACTTCTTACCCCGGCCAATTTTAGATCAAAGACAATTAGAGCAGGGAACAAGAGCCATGACGGAAGAGAGAGAGAGAGAGAGAGAGAGAGAGAGAGAGAGAGAGAGAGAGAGAGAGAGAGAGAGAGAGAGAGAGAGAGAGAGAGAGAGAGAGAGAGAGAGAGAGAGACAGACAGACAGAGAGAGAGAGACAGACAGAGAGAGAGAGAGAGAGAGGGAGAGAGAGAGAGAGAGAGAGAGAGAGAGAGAGAGAGAGAGAGAGGGAGAGAGAGAGAGAGAGAGATATATATACATTTATGAAATACAAAAGGAAATTGTAGTTCTACAATACGATGAGCGACTAGAGAGATGTTATGATCGAGAAAAAATCTTCTAATCATGACAAACATCCATTTAATGTTACCACAGTTACTAGATCTTTGGCGTCTAAAAGGGAACTGACTGTAAACTACAAATACTGCAACTTCCTGCTAGCTTCCTGCTTGGTAAAGCGGGGATGTGTGTTTTCCAGGCCACCCGAGACCAACTGGTTTCCTCGGGGTCTGAGGTATAGCAGCCACAGGGTCTCTCTGTCTCTCTGACTTTATTAAATGGGATTTGATTCATGGCTGTGGACTTAAAGCACTACACAAGACGTGTAGTCAGTCGCAAACACAGAGTTACAGACAGATCATACAAGAGGAATGTGTTGAGCTCTATACAACTCACACTTTCAAAACAGAATTCCTCCAAAACCAGGGCCCTGTTGAAATACCTTTCAAATGCAACCTTCCTCCCTCCCTTCGTTGAGATATTATCACCCCCTATGCCATTCCCATCTTCCATCCTCACCTCTCCCCTCTTCTTTCTCTACTCTCTGCATTCACCTTCTCTTTTCCTTCACCCTGATTCCTTTTCCATCTTCTCTAACCTTTCGTTTCTTCCAGTTCTCCAGAGAGTAGGTCACGTGCCCCAGACCTGGCCCGTGCCATCTGGCCCACTTCCTGTTATGCCTGCCCCAGGAGAGGGTGACTCTGCTGGGTAAACACCAACCGGGACAACCACCACCTACCCACCACCCACCACCCTATCCCCAGCCCACTTGAACGGAGGAGAGCTACAAAGAGAAGAGAGAGAGAGAGAGAGAGAGAGAGAGAGAGAGAGAGAGAGAGAGAGAGAGAGAGAGAGAGAGAGAGAGAGAGAGAGAGAAAACTGTCAGCACAGAAATGCACTGTTATGAACTGTAAGGAACATTGATTAATCAGGTGCTTTGGGTAACCATCTGTGTTCGAGACAAGGAAAAATTAGGTCTCATGATACTGAAAAATAAAATGTATCAAAAGCACTGAAAGGAAATGCATAGTAGCATTAAGTAGTTAAAGAACAACAATATAAACAGTTATGCAGCTTTCTTGTAATCAACAACTGTTATAGATATGAAATTAGGATTTTCTTGCAGCACGACCGGCATTACTTTTTGAATTCCAAAACACCATTAGAGAAGGGTTCATTTCCATAGCCGACCACGTCAAAGACCTTCCCATATTGTCTCCCATTTTCCTCCCCCTCTCTCCCACTTTCCTCCCCCTCTCTCCCCCTTTCATGCCCTCCTTCCCCTCGCCTCTCCTTCTCCCTGCTCAATCTCAAGAAAAATAACAAATGCAATTGGTTAAAAAGCAAATACGGCAGAGATTAATCTCAATGTCCCACCCACGGCCTGAATATTCATAGAAATATACCATGACCGTTGCCACAGAACAATTTATTGTTTTTCCTCCTTCTTAAATTGGCGCGCTCTGATTGATGAATATTTTAACACGTGCACTCTGTGGGACATTCATCATCAGCGTGGCTAGTATAAACAGAATAAATGAGCAGTTAAGTCAGGCTGATGTAGGATAGAGCTATGATATAGCTACTACCATGCTGGGCTATAGCTATGATATAGCTACTACCATGCTAGGATAGAGCTATGATATAGCTACTACCATGCTAGGCTAGAGCTATGATATAGCTACTACCATGCTAGGCTAGAGCTATGATATAACTACTACCATGCTAGGATAGAGCTATGATATAGCTACTACCATACTAGGATATAGCTATGATATAGCTACTACCATGCTAGGCTATAGCTATGATATAGATACTACCATGCTAGGATAGAGCTATGATATAGCTATTACCATGCTAGGAAAGAGCTATGGTATAGCTACTACCATGCTAGGATAGAGCTATGATATAGCTACTACCATGCTAGGCTAGAGCTATGATATAGCTACTACCATGCTAGGCTAGAGCTATGATATAGCTACTACCATGCTAGGCTAGAGCTATGATATAGCTACTACCATGCTAGGATAGAGCTATGATATAGCTACTACAATGCTAGGCTAGAGATATGATATAGCTACTACCATGCTAGGATAGAGCTATGATAAAGCTACTACCATGCTAGGATATAGCTATGATATAGCTACTACCATGCTAGGATATAGCTATGATATAGCTACTACCATGCTAGGATAGAGCTATGATATAGCTACTACAATGCTAGGCTAGAGCTATGATATAGCTACTACCATGCTAGGATAGAGCTATTATAAAGCTACTACCATGCTAGGATATAGCTATGATATAGCTACTACCATGCTAGGATATAGCTATGATATAGCTACTACCATGCTAGGCTAGAGCTATGATATACCTACTACCATGCTAGGCTAGAGCTATGATATAGCTACTACCATGCTAGGATAGAGCTATGATATAGCTACTACCATGCTAGGATAGAGCTATGATAAAGCTACTACCATGCTAGGATATAGCTATGATATAGCTACTACCATGCTAGGCTAGAGCTATGATATAGCTACTACCATGCTAGGCTAGAGCTATGATATAGCTACTACCATGCTAGGATAGAGCTATGATATAGCTACTACCATGCTAGGATAGAGCTATGATATAGCTACTACCATGCTAGGCTAGAGCTATGATATAGCTACTACCATGCTAGGCTAGAGCTATGATATAGCTACTACCATGCTAGGATAGAGCTATGATATAGCTACTACCATGCTAGGATATAGCTATGATATAGCTACTACCATGCTAGGCTATAGCTATGATATAGATACTACCATGCTAGGATAGAGCTATGATATAGCTATTACCATGCTAGGAAAGAGCTATGGTATAGCTACTACCATGCTAGGATAGAGCTATGATATAGCTACTACCATGCTAGGCTAGAGCTATGATATAGCTACTACCATGCTAGGCTAGAGCTATGATATAGCTACTACCATGCTAGGCTAGAGCTATGATATAGCTACTACCATGCTAGGATAGAGCTATGATATAGCTACTACCATGCTAGGATATAGCTATGATATAGCTACTACCATGCTAGGCTAGAGCTATGATATAGCTACTACCATGCTAGGCTAGAGCTATGATATAGCTACTACCATGCTAGGATAGAGCTATGATATAGCTACTACTATGCTAGGATAGAGCTATGATATAGCTACTACCATGCTAGGATAGAGCTATGATATTGCTACTACCATGCTAGGATAGAGCTATGGTATAGCTACTACCATGCTAGGATAGAGCTATGATATAGCTACTACCATGCTAGGCTATAGCTATGATATAGCTACTACCATGCTAGGCTAGAGTTATGGTGTAGCTACTACCATGCTAGGATAGAGTTATGGTGTAGCTACTACCATGCTCCTGCAGGTTCATGCTCTGCAACATCCGCAGAGTACGATCCTACCTCACACAGGAAGCAGCGCAGGTCCTAATCCAGGCACTTGTCAAATCCTGTCTGGAATACTGCAACGCGCTGTTGGGTGGGCTCCCCGCTTGTGCCATCAAATCAAATCAAATCAACTTTTATTCGTCACATACATGTGTTTATCAGATGTTATAGCGGGTGTAGCGAAATGCTTGTGCTTCTAGCTCCGACAGTGCAGTAATATCTGACAAGTAATATCTAACAATTTCACAACGTATACCCAATACACACAAATCTAGTAAGGAATGGAATTTAAGAATATATACATATATGGACAAGCAATGACAGAGCGGCATGGACTAAGATACAGTAGAATATTATAGTATAGAATACAGTATATACATATGAGATGAGTAGTGCAAGATACGTAAACATTATTAAAGTGACTAGTGTTCCATTTCTTAAAGTGGCCAGTGATTTCAATAGGCAGCAGCAGCCTCTAATGTGCTAGTGATGGCTATTTAACAGTCTGATGGCCTTGAGATAGAAGCTGTTTTTCATTCTCTCTGTCCCAGCTTTGATGCACCTGTACTCACCTCGCCTTCTGGATGATAGCGGGGTGAACAGGCAGTGGCTCGGGTGGTTGATGTCCTTGATGATCTTTTTGGCCTTCCTGTGACATTGGGTGCTGTAAGCGTTCGGTAGACCGCACCACCCTCTGCGGTTGAGGGCGGTGCAGTTGCCGTACTAGTCGGTGATACAGCTCGACAAGATGCCACATTTCTCCAGCCTCCTGAGGTTGAAGAGGCTCTGTTGTGCCTTCTTCACCACGCTGTCTGCGTGGGTGGACCATTTCAGTTTCTCAGTGATGTGTACGCCAAGGAACTTGAAGCTTTCTACCTCCTCCACTGCGGTCCCATATATGTGGATAGGGTGGTGCACCCTCTGCTGTTTCCTGAAGTACACGATCATCTCCTTTGTTTTGTTGACGTTGAGTGAGAGGTTATTAAACGCCTACAACTTATCCAGAAAGCTGCAGCCCGCCTGGTATTCAACCTTCCCAACTTCACCCACTTCACCTATGCTCAAACCATGTCAACCCGCTCCTCCGCACACTCCACTGGCTTCCAGTCGAAGCTCGCATCCACTACAAGACCCTGGTGCTTACCTACGGAGCAGCAAGAGGAACTGCCCCTCCCTACCTTCAGGCTATGCTCAAGCCCTACCTGAGTACTCCGTTCTGCCACCTCTGGTTTCTTGGCCCTCCCAGCCCCACGGGAGGGCAGATCCTGCTCAGCCCAGTCCAAACTCTTCTCTGTCCTGGCACCCCCAGTAGTGGAACCAGCTTCCCCCTGAAGATAGGACAGTGGAGTCCCTGCCCATCTCCTGAAAACATCTGAAACCCTACCTCTTCTAAGAGTATCTTAAATAACCCCAAAGCACCCCACCTCGCTGATAGCTACTTTATTGAGGAGAAATGTCCTGACTAAGACTGTGATATGTGGTTGTTCTACCTAGCTATCTTAAGATTGAGAAAGTGCCTAAAGCTAATAGGGAAGTGGAACAGAGAGAACAGGAGGAGAGTAGAGACTCTGGACCCTGCAGAGTTGCTAAAGGGACAATCTTATAGGCTGAAACATATTGGGACATATCCACATACCAACACACCTCCACACACCTCCACCCGTCAGCTACATGGAGTCAGGATCAGGCCTTATTTCCAGAGCGCCAGGCTATTGGCAGCAACAGCCTCTGTGAAATCCCTCTTTGGTTCTGCTCTGCTCTCCTCTGCTCTGTGGTGGAGCTGGCACCAAACCCGGCTTTCACTTCCTGGATTCTTTCCACATCAGAGGGCTCCGCCACATGCTAACTGTCACATATGAAGCAATGCTAGCCCATATGGGAATATGGAGAAGGGGGGGGGGGTGGGGGAGGTTGCCAGAGATAAAATCATGGAGAAATACCGCCACACACATACACGTGCACATGCACGCACACACACGCACACACAGAAAATATAAACCAGCAGGCTCCTCAGAGAGTATGGTGATTTAGCCGGATGCCTGTTCTGTTCTGTGTCGAGCTCCAGAGGGACCCTGGTGGTGGCCCACTACCGGCTCATGTGGCGCCCAGCCTAGAGTGCACCAGAGCTGGGAGCAGCGCTGGAGAAGAGACCCCTCCTCTCCTCTCCTCTCCTCTGTTCCTCCTGGATGTCCTCCCGTCCCTTTTTTCTGACTCTTTTTCATAACCAGCAGCAGCTGATCAGGCAGTTAGCCAGGAACTAACTGCTCTGTACTACAATACCCCCTCCTCAGCCTGGTAACAGGAACTAACTGTACTGTACTACAAACCCCCTCCTCAGCCTGGTAACAGGAACTAACTGCTCTGTACTACAAACCCCCTCCTCAGCCTGGTAACAGGAACTAACTGTACTGTACTACAAACCCCCTCCTCAGCCTGGTAACAGGAACTAACTGCTCTGTACTACAAACCCCCTCCTCAGCCTGGTAACAGGAACTAACTGTACTGTACTACAAACCCCCTCCTCAGCCTGGTAACAGGAACTAACTGTACTGTACTACAAACCCCCTCCTCAGCCTGGTAACAGGAACTAACTGCTCTGTACTACAAACCCCCTCCTCAGCCTGGTAACAGGAACTAACTGTACTGTACTACAAACCCCCTCCTCAGCCTGGTAACAGGAACTAACTGCTCTGTACTACAAACCCCCTCCTCAGCCTGGTAACAGGAACTAACTGTACTGTACTACAATACCTCCTCCTCAGCCTGGTCACAGGAACTAACTGTACTGTACTACAATACCCCCTCCTCAGCCTGGTCACAGGAACTAACTGTACTGTACTACAACACCCCCTCCTCAGCCTGGTAACAGGAACTAACTGTACTGTACTACAATACCCCCTCCTCAGCCTGGTCACAGGAACTAACTGTACTGTACTACAATACCCCCTCCTCAGCCTGGTAACAGGAACTAACTGTACTGTACTACAATACCCCCTCCTCAGCCTGGTAACAGGAACTAACTGTACTGTACTACAATACCCCCTCCTCAGCCTGGTAACAGGAACTAACTGCACTGTACTACAATACCTCCTCCTCAGCCTGGTAACAATCAGCTCCCTAATGGGGTCTAAACAACCAACTAATAAATACAGGAGGCAGTGTGTGTGTCTGAGTGCGGGCGGGCGTGTGTGTGTGTGTGTGTGGCAGAGAGAGGGTACGGTGGCACGGTGCATCGGTACTACATTGGGGCAGGCAGTGGGGGGATCTGGGACAGGCAGTGGGGGGATCCGGGGTAGTTAGTGTGAGGAGGAGGAGGAGGAGGAGGAGGAGGAGGAGGAGGCAGTCAATGCATGGCGGGCTGTCACGGTTTCGGCCGAGGCTGCTCCTCCTCCTTGTTCGGGCAGGCCTCGGCGTTCGCCGTCCCCGGAGTATTAGCTGCCACCGCTCTATGTTTCTGTGTTTGATTGCTTTTGTCTGTCTGTCACACCTGTGTCTGTTTGAGTGTTGATTATGTGTCTTATAAGTTCCTTGTTTTGCTCTATGGTAATTGTGTGTTGTTATTTTTCCGTTGCCTCTTGTATTTTGATACGTGTTTGTTTTCCGTATTATTTTTCTATGTTTAGTGTTTTACGCGTGTGCGTAATTTTCCCTCGCCTCTTCGTGTTATTTGAGGTCGAGGTGTACACTATTGCTTTTGAGACTATTAAAAGTCTTGTTGGACTAAACCTCTGCTTCCTGCGCTTGACTCCTCCACCACATCCACGACGGTTTTATGACAGAACAACACACCATTATGGAGTCAGCAGGATCAGCGACGGCACCCGAATCCCTGCTGGACCGGATCAATTTCCAGGACGCCATGATCCAGCAACTCGGGACCGTCATGGACGAGGTGTCCAACACCCTGCGCCGATTGGTGAACTCTGAGGTGGCCAAGGACCCTTACCACTTCACATCACCAACGGCCAGTCCTCCTCTCTCAGTACCGGAACCCAGTGGCATTCGGCTCTCACTCCCGAGGGCATATGACGGTTCTGCAGCCGGGTGTCAGGGATTCCTCCTGCAGGTAGAACTGTACCTTGCCACTATACACCCGGCGCCCTCGGGATACGAGAGCGTCTCCGCCCTCATCTCCTGTCTCTCCGGCAAGGCGTTGGAATGGGCCAACGCCGAATGGAGGGGAATAGACGCCGCTACCATCACCTACGCGGAGTTCTCCCGCCGCTTCAGGGCTGTCTTCGATCATCCCCCTGAGGGGAAAGCGGCGGGAGAGCGTCTATTCCACCTCCGACAGGGGAAGAGGAGCGCACAGGAGTTCGCACTGGAGTTCCGGACACTAGCGGCGGATGCGGGGTGGAATGAGAGGGCCCTCATCGACCAGTACCGATGTAGTCTACGAGAGGACGTTCGTAGGGAGCTGGCCTGCAGGGACACCAACCTGTCGTTTGACCAGTTGGTGGACATTTCCATCCGTCTGGATACCCTGCTGGCTACCCGCGGACGTCCCGAGTGGGGGTCGTCCAGTCCACCCTCTAGCACCCCCGAGCCGATTCCCATGGAGCTAGGGGGTGCTGGCGCTAGAGAGAGGAGGAGAGGGAACCCGAGGGGGGCCATCCACTGCACCACCTGCGGTCGTGGAGGACACACTGCGGCCAGGTGCTGGGGAGGGTCTCCTGGGAGAGGTGACAACAGGCCACGCACTGGGGAGTCATTTCAGGTGAGTAGGCGCCCCACTCACCCAGAGCTCTCTGTTGGTCACATGAGTATTCCTGTGAGGTTTCCACAGGTGGCACCTCATTCCCAGCATAAGGCGCTAGTAGATTCAGGCGCAGCTGGGAACTTTATTGATCGAGCATTTTGTGCTAGGTTAGGAATTCCCCTTCGGCCGGTAGAAGTTCCATTCCCTGTCCACGCATTAGACAGCCGGCCGTTGGGGTCAGGTCTGATCAGGGATGTCACAGCACCACTGACTATGACGACGCAGGGGGGTCATGAGTAAATCATTCAGTTCTATCTGATTGACTCTCCTGCGTACCCAGTGGTGTTGGGCCTTCCCTGGTTAAGTACCCATGATCCTACCATAGCGTGGCAACAGAGGGCTCTTATGGAGTGGTCTGCCCAGTGTGTAGGGAGATGTCTAGGTGTTTCCATAGGGGCGACCTCGGTAGAGAGTCCGAACCAAGGGCCCGCACTGCTCATTCCCCCCGAGTATGAGGATTTAGCACTCGTGTTTAGCAAATCGAGGGCGGCACGGCTACCTCCTCATAGACAGGGGGACTGTGCGATAAATCTCCAGACCGGAGTGGCTCTTCCCCGGAGTCATGTGTATCCCCTGTCTCAAGAGGAGACTGCGGCTATGGAGACCTACATAGCCGAGTCCTTGGCACAGGGATACATACGGTTCTCTACTTCCCCAGTCTCCTCGAGTTTCTTCTTTGTGAAGAAGAAGGACGGGGGATTGCGCCCGTGTATTGATTATCGTAGTCTCAATCAGATCACAGTTAAATACAGCTACCCACTTCCACTGATTGCGACGATGACGGAGTCATTACGCGGAGCGCGGTTCTTCACAAAGTTGGATCTCAGGAGCGCGTACAATCTGGTGCGCATTAGGGAGGGGGATGAATGGAAGACAGCATTTAGCACCACCTCGGGTCATTACGAGTATCTCGTCATGCCATACGGTTTAATGAATGCTCCTTCAGACTTCCAATCCTTTGTTGACGAGATTTTCTGGGACATGCATGGGCAGGGAGTAGTAGTGTACATAGACGACATCCTAGTGTACTCTGCTACTCGAGCCGAGCATGTAGCCCAGGTACGCCGAGTGTTGAGACGACTGTTGGAGCATGACTTGTATGTCAAGGCAGAGAAATGCCTGTTCTTCCAGGAGTCCGTCTCCTTTTTGGGTTATCGGTTGTCCGCGTCTGGTGTGGAGATAGAGGTAGACCGGGTATCGGCCGTGCGTAATTGGCAAACTCCAACCACTGTAAAAGAGGTGCAACAGTTCTTGGGTTTTGCTAATTACTACCGGAGGTTTATTCGGGGTTTTGGACAGGTTGCAGCTCCCATTACGTCCCTGCTAAAGGGGGGTCCGGTTCGCTTGCAGTGGTCGGCTGAGGCGAACAGGGCATTTGTCAAACTTAAGAACCTGTTCACCTCGGCTCCTGTGCTGGCGCATCCGGATCCCTCTTTACCATTCCAGGTTGAGGTAGACGCGTCCGAGACTGGTATTGGGGCAGTTCTATCACAACGGTCCGGCACGCCACCTAAACTCCGCCCCTGTGCGTTCTACTCCAAGAAGCTCAGTGCGGCGGAGGGTAACTATGATGTCGGGGACAGGGAGCTGTTAGCCGTAGTCCAGGCCCTAAAGGTGTGGAGGCATTGGCTTGAGGGGGCTCAACACCCTTTCCTCATTCTGACGGATCACCGTAACCTGGAGTACATCCGGGCAGCTAGGAGATTGAACCCTCGTCAGGCTAGGTGGAACATGTTCCTAACCCGGTTCGTTTTTAAAATCACATACATCCCTGGGTCCCAGAATGGTAAGGCAGACGCCCTGTCCCGGCGATATGACACAGAGGAGAGGTCCAACGAGCCTACTTCCATACTGCCAGAGTCTTGTTTGGTGGCTCCGGTGGTGTGGGAGGTCGATTCAGAAATCGAGCGGGCACTGCGTACCGACCCTACTCCCCCCGAGTGTCCTGTGAGGCGGACGTACGTCCCGCTCGAGATTCGTGATAGACTTATTTATTGGGCTCATACATCACCCTCCTCTGGACATCCTGGTATTGGCCGGACATTGCACTGTCTTAGCATGAAATACTGGTGGCCAACGTTAGCCAGGGATGTGAGGGTTTATGTCTCCTCCTGCTCAGTGTGTGCCCAGTGTAAGGCGCCTAGACATTTGCCCAGGGGTAAGCTACATCCCCTGCACCGTTCCGCAACGACCATGGTCACACCTATCGGTGGATTTCGTAACCAACCTTCCCCCCTCCCAGGGGAATACCACCATTTTGGTCGTTGTGGATCGGTTTTCCAAGGCCTGTCGTCTCCTTCCCATGCCGGGTCTCCCTACTGCCCTACAAACCGCTGAGGCCCTATTCACCCATGTTTTCCGGCACTATGGGGTCCCCGAGGATATTGTGTCTGACCGAGGTCCCCAGTTCACTTCCAGAGTTTGGGGAGCGTTCATGGAACGGTTGGGGGTCTCGGTAAGCCTTACCTCGGGGTACCACCCAGAGAGTAATGGGCAGGTGGAACGTGTCAACCAGGATGTGGGTAGGTTTTTGAGGTCCTATTGCCGGGACCGGCCGGAGGAGTGGTCGAGGTTCATCCCCTGGGCAGAGATGGCCCAGAACTCTCTCCGCCACTCCTCCACCAACTTAACACCTTTCCAGTGTGTTTTAGGTTATCAGCCGGTCCTGGCACCGTGGCACGAGAGCCAGATCGAGGCCCCTGCGGTGGACGAGTGGATTCGGCGCTCGGAGGAGACGTGGGACGCTGCCCATGTCCATCTGCAGCGTGCCATACGTCAACAAAAGGCGAGCGCCGATCGCCACCGCAGCGAGGGGCCGGTGTACACACCGGGAGATCGAGTCTGGCTCTCGACTCGAAACCTGCCCCTCCGCCTGCCCTGCCGGAAGCTTGGTCGGCGGTTTGTGGGGCCCTTCAAAGTCCTGAGAAGATTGAACGAGGTGTGTTACAGGTTACAACTGCCAATTGAGTATAAAAATATTAACCCCTCGTTCCATGTGTCTCTTCTCAGGCCGGTGGTAGCTGGCCCACTCCAAGAAGATGAGATAGGAGAGACCCCTCCGCCCCCTTTGGACATCGAGGGGGCCCCGGCGTACAGGGTCCGGACCATCCTGGACTCGAGGCGCCGGAGGAGTGGTCTCCAGTATCTCGTGGAGTGGGAGGGGTACGGTCCGGAGGAACGGTGCTGGGTGCCCAGGGGGGACATACTTGATCCATCCCTCCTGACTGAGTTTCACCATGGGCATCCCACGCGCCCGGGTCCGCGTCCTCCTGGCCGTCCCCGAGGCCGGGGTCGGCGGGCGGCTGGTGCCGCGCGTCAAGGGGGGGGTACTGTCACGGTTTCGGCCGAGGCTGCTCCTCCTCCTTGTTCGGGCAGGCCTCGGCGTTCGCCGTCCCCGGAGTATTAGCTGCCACCGCTCTATGTTTCTGTGTTTGATTGCTTTTGTCTGTCTGTCACACCTGTGTCTGTTTGAGTGTTGATTATGTGTCTTATAAGTTCCTTGTTTTGCTCTATGGTAATTGTGTGTTGTTATTTTTCCGTTGCCTCTTGTATTTTGATACGTGTTTGTTTTCCGTATTATTTTTCTATGTTTAGTGTTTTACGCGTGTGCGTAATTTTCCCTCGCCTCTTCGTGTTATTTGAGGTCGAGGTGTACACTATTGCTTTTGAGACTATTAAAAGTCTTGTTGGACTAAACCTCTGCTTCCTGCGCTTGACTCCTCCACCACATCCACGACGGTTTTATGACACGGGCGGTGAGGCAGGTGGTTGTTTGACATCTCATATTCAAATTGAAAGTGACATATCTGTGGCCTTTATCCGTCGTCTAACTATCAGTTCTGTGAAAAGCTAACATTTGGTGTGACGGGGTGTTACTGTGACTTTTAGACAGGGCTCTAGACGGTGCCGACGGGCTCCTTTCTGTGTGGGAGAGGGGTATGACACACATACACACATACGCACGCACGCACATACGTACATACACACAGACACACACACAAGCGAACACAAACACACAAACACACACACAGACACCTCGCTTGACAGGATGATATGGTGCTATCCCCTAGGTTATATGAATGTTTTAGAAAAAGGCATGAAACATAACTTTTATGGTTCATTACTTTACTACAACTGCATCAGTTGATTAGTGGGACCTGCCTCAGCAGTCACGTTCTCCTCTTTGACTTATTTCTTTATTATTACTGTGACTTGATTTAGCAGTCACACTCTCAATCTTTCACGTATCTCTTATTAGTAGGTGTGCTTGCTGAAAACAAGAACAACTACTCGAATCTGACATACTTTTTTATTAACCTTTGCCTTCTGCTGACATCTGTGGCACTAAACCCCTAAAAAACAACCAACACCAAACCAACTTTAAAACATGCAGGCTGACCAAAAGCAGTTTTATGGTAGTGGAAGAAGTTTAGAAGTTTAAATTGTTAGAGGCTAGTGTTGAATATTTGAGGCTAGCGGTGTAGTATAAATATTGACTGTATTGTAAATAGTAGTGGCATAGTAGCCTTTAGTGGCATAGTAGCCTTTAGTAGGATAGTAGCCTTTAGTGGGATAGTAGCCTTTAGTGGGATAGTAACCTTTAGTGGGATAGTAGCCTTTAGTGGGATAGTAACCTTTAGTGGGATAGTAGCCTTTAGTGGCATAGTAACCTTTAGTAGAATAGTAGCCTTTAGTGGGATAGTAGCCTTTAGTAGGATAGTAGCCTTTAGTGGGATAGTAACCTTTAGTAGGATAGTAGCCTTTAGTAGGATAGTAACCTTTAGTAGGATAGTAGCCTTTAGTAGGATAGTAACCTTTAGTAGGATAGTAACCTTTAGTAGGATAGTAGCCTTTAGTAGGATAGTAACCTTTAGTGGGATAGTAACCTTTAGTAGGATAGTAACCTTTAGGAGGATAGTAACCTTTAGTGGCATAGTAACCTTTAGTGGGATAGTAACCTTTAGTAGGATAGTAACCTTTAGTAGGATAGTAGCCTTTAGTAGGATAGTAACCTTTAGTAGGATAGTAACCTTTAGTAGGATAGTAGCCTTTAGTAGGATAGTAACCTTTAGTAGGATAGTAACCTTTAGTAGGATAGTAGCCTTTAGTAGGATAGTAACCTTTAGTGGGATAGTAACCTTTAGTAGGATAGTAACCTTTAGTGGGATAGTAACCTTTAGTGGGATAGTAACCTTTAGTGGCAGAGTAACCTTTAGTGGGATAGTAACCTTTAGTAGGATAGTAACCTTTAGTGGCATAGTAGCCTTTAGTGGGATAGTAACCTTTAGTAGGATAGTAACCTTTAGTGGGATAGTAACCTTTAGTAGGATAGTAACCTTTAGTGGGATAGTAACCTTTAGTGGGATAGTAACATTTAGTAGGATAGTAACATTTAGTGGCACAGTAGCCTTTAGTGGGATAGTAACCTTTAGTGGGATAGTAACCTTTAGTGGGATAGTAACCTTTAGTGGGATAGTAACCTTTAGTAGGATAGTAACCTTTAGTGGGATAGTAAACTTTAGTAGGATAGTAACCTTTAGTAGGATAGTAACCTTTAGTGGGATAGTAGCCTTTAGTGGGATAGTAACCTTTGTTGGGATAGTAACCTTTAGTGGGATAGTAACCTTTAGTAGGATAGTAACCTTTAGTGGGATAGTAAACTTTAGTAGGATAGTAACCTTTAGTAGGATAGTAACCTTTAGTGGGATAGTAGCATTTAGTGGGATAGTAACCTTTAGTAGGATAGTAACCTTTAGTGGGATAGTAACCTTTAGTGGGATAGTAGCCTTTAGTGGGATAGTAACCTTTAGTGGGATAGTAACCATTAGTAGGGTAGTAACCTTTAGTGGGATAGTAACCTTTAGTAGGATAGTAACCTTTAGTAGGATAGTAACCTTTAGTAGGATAGTAACCTTTAGTGGGATAGTAACCTTTAGTAGGATAGTAAAATTTAGTAGGATAGTAACCTTTAGTGGGATAGTAACCTTTAGTGGGATAGTAACCTTTAGTAGGATAGTAACCTTTAGTGGGATAGTAACCTTTAGTAGGATAGTAACCTTTTGTGGGATAGTAACCTTTAGTATGATAGTAACCTTTAGTGGGATAGTAACCTTTAGTAGGATAGTAACCTTTAGTGGGATAGTAACCTTTAGTAGGATAGTAACCTTTAGTAGGATAGTAACCTTTAGTGGGATAGTAACCTTTAGTAGGATAGTAACCTTTAGTGGGATAGTAACATTTAGTGGGATAGTAATCTTTAGTAGGATAGTAACCTTTAGTAGGATAGTAACCTTTAGTAGGATAGTAACCTTTAGTGGGATAGTAACCTTTAGTGGGATAGTAACCTTTAGTGGGATCGTAACCTTTAGTAGGATAGTAACCTTTAGTGGGATAGTAACCTTTAGTAGGATAGTAACCTTTAGTGGGATAGTAACCTTTAGTGGGATAGTAACCTTTAGTGGGATAGTAACCTTTAGTGGGATAGTAACCTTTAGTGGGATAGTAACCTTTAGTGGGGTAGTAGCCTTTAGTAGGATAGTAACCTTTAGTGGGATAGTAACCTTTAGTGGGATAGTAACCTTTAGTAGGATAGTAGCCTTTTAGTAGGATAGTAACCTTTAGTGGGATAGTAACCTTTAGTGGGATAGTAACCTTTAGTGGGATAGTAACCTTTAGTGGGATAGTAACCTTTAGTGGGATAGTAACCTTTAGTGGGATAGTAACCTTTAGTGGGATAGTAACCTTTAGTAGGATAGTAGCCTTTAGTAGGATAGTAACCTTTAGTGGGATAGTAACCTTTAGTAGGATAGTAACCTTTAGTAGGATAGTAGCATTTAGTGGGATAGTAACCTTTAGTGGGATAGTAATAACCTTTAGTAGGATAGTAACCTTTAGTGGGATATTAACCTTTAGTGGGATAGTAACCTTTAGTAGGATAGTAACCTTTAGTAGGATAGTAACCTTTAGTAGGATAGTAACCTTTAGTGGGATAGTAACCTTTAGTAGGATAGTAACCTTTAGTGGGATAGTAACCTTTAGTGGGATAGTAACCTTTAGTAGGATAGTAACCTTTAGTAGGATAGTAACCTTTAGTAGGATAGTAACCTTTAGTGGGATAGTAACCTTTAGTGGGATAGTAACCTTTAGGGGATAGTAACCTTTAGTGGGATAGTAACCTTTAGTGGGATAGTAACATTTAGTGGGATAGTAACCTTTAGTAGGATAGTAACCTTTAGTGGGATAGTAAACTTTAGTAGGATAGTAACCTTTAGTAGGATAGTAACCTTTAGTGGGATAGTAGCCTTTAGTGGGATAGTAACCTTTAGTAGGATAGTAACCTTTAGTGGGATAGTAACCTTTAGTGTGATAGTAACCTTTAGTGGGATAGTAACCTTTAGTAGGATAGTAACCTTTAGTGGGATAGTAAACTTTAGTAGGATAGTAACCTTTAGTGGGATAGTAGCCTTTAGTGGGATAGTAACCTTTAGTGGGATAGTAACCTTTAGTGGGATAGTAGCCTTTAGTGGGATAGTAACCTTTAGTGGGATAGTAACCTTTAGTAGGATAGTAACCTTTAGTGGGATAGTAACCTTTAGTAGGATAGTAACCTTTAGTAGGATAGTAACCTTTAGTAGGATAGTAACCTTTAGTGGGATAGTAACCTTTAGTAGGATAGTAAAATTTTGTAGGATAGTAACCTTTAGTGGGATAGTAACCTTTAGTGGGATAGTAACCTTTAGTAGGATAGTAACCTTTAGTGGGATAGTAACCTTTAGTGGGATAGTAACCTTTAGTAGGATAGTAACCTTTAGTGGGATAGTAACCTTTAGTAGGATAGTAAAATTTAGTAGGATAGTAACCTTTAGTGGGATAGTAACCTTTAGTGGGATAGTAACCTTTAGTAGGATAGTAACCTTTAGTGGGATAGTAACCTTTAGTAGGATAGTAACCTTTAGTAGGATAGTAACCTTTAGTGGGATAGTAACCTTTAGTAGGATAGTAACCTTTAGTGGGATAGTAACCTTTAGTGGGATAGTAACCTTTAGTAGGATAGTAACCTTTAGTGGGATAGTAACCTTTAGTAGGATAGTAACCTTTTGTGGGATAGTAACCTTTAGTATGATAGTAACCTTTAGTGGGATAGTAACCTTTAGTAGGATAGTAACCTTTAGTGGGATAGTAACCTTTAGTGGGATAGTAACCTTTAGTGGGATAGTAACCTTTAGTAGGATAGTAACCTTTAGTGGGATAGTAAACTTTAGTAGGATAGTAACCTTTAGTAGGATAGTAACCTTTAGTAGGATAGTAACCTTTAGTGGGATAGTAACCTTTAGTAGGATAGTAACCTTTAGTGGGATAGTAACCTTTAGTGGGATAGTAACATTTAGTGGGATAGTAACCTTTAGTAGGATAGTATCCTTTAGGAGGATAGTAACCTTTAGTGGGATAGTATCCTTTAGTGGGATAGTAACCTTTAGTGGGATCGTAACCTTTAGTGGGATAGTAACCTTTAGTAGGATAGTAACCTTTAGTGGGATAGTAACCTTTAGTAGGATAGTAACCTTTAGTGGGATAGTAACCTTTAGTGGGATAGTAACCTTTAGTGGGATAGTAACCTTTAGTGGGATAGTAGCCTTTAGTAGGATAGTAACCTTTAGTGGGATAGTAACCTTTAGTGGGATAGTAACCTTTAGTAGGATAGTAGCCTTTTAGTAGGATAGTAACCTTTAGTGGGATAGTAACCTTTAGTGGGATAGTAACCTTTAGTGGGATAGTAACCTTTACTGGTATAGTAACCTTTAGTAGGATAGTAGCCTTTAGTAGGATAGTAACCTTTAGTGGGATAGTAACCTTTAGTGGGATAGTAACCTTTAGTGGGATAGTAACCTTTAGTGGGATAGTAACCTTTAGTAGGATAGTAACCTTTAGTAGGATAGTAACCTTTAGTGGGATAGTAACCTTTAGTGGGATAGTAACCTTTAGTAGGATAGTAGCCTTTTAGTAGGATAGTAACCTTTAGTGGGATAGTAACCTTTAGTAGGATAGTAGCCTTTAGTGGGATAGTAGCCTTTAGTGGGATAGTAACCTTTAGTGGGATAGTAACCTTTAGTGGGATAGTAGCCTTTAGTGGGATAGTAACCTTTAGTGGGATAGTAACCTTTAGTAGGATAGTAACCTTTAGTGGGATAGTAACCTTTAGTAGGATAGTAACCTTTAGTAGGATAGTAACCTTTAGTAGGATAGTAACCGTTAGTGGGATAGTAACCTTTAGTAGGATAGTAAAATTTAGTAGGATAGTAACCTTTAGTGGGATAGTAACATTTAGTGGGATAGTAACCTTTAGTAGGATAGTAACCTTTAGTGGGATAGTAACCTTTAGTAGGATAGTAACCTTTAGTGGGATGGTAACCTTTAGTAGGATAGTAAAATTTAGTAGGATAGTAACCTTTAGTGGGATAGTTACCTTTAGTGGGATAGTAACCTTTAGTAGGATAGTAACCTTTAGTGGGATAGTAACCTTTAGTAGGATAGTAACCTTTAGTAGGATAGTAACCTTTAGTGGGATAGTAACCTTTAGTAGGATAGTAACCTTTAGTGGGATAGTAACCTTTAGTGGGATAGTAACCTTTAGTAGGATAGTAACCTTTAGTGGGATAGTAACCTTTAGTAGGATAGTAACCTTTTGTGGGATAGTAACCTTTAGTATGATAGTAACCTTTAGTGGGATAGTAACCTTTAGTAGGATAGTAACCTTTAGTGGGATAGTAACCTTTAGTGGGATAGTAACCTTTAGTGGGATAGTAACCTTTAGTATGATAGTAACCTTTAGTGGGATAGTAAACTTTAGTAGGATAGTAACCTTTAGTAGGATAGTAACCTTTAGTAGGATAGTAACCTTTAGTGGGATAGTAACCTTTAGTAGGATAGTAACCTTTAGTGGGATAGTAACCTTTAGTGGGATAGTAACCTTTAGTAGGATAGTAGCCTTTTAGTAGGATAGTAACCTTTAGTGGGATAGTAACCTTTAGTGGGATAGTAACCTTTAGTGGGATAGTAACCTTTACTGGTATAGTAACCTTTAGTAGGATAGTAGCCTTTAGTAGGATAGTAACCTTTAGTGGGATAGTAACCTTTAGTGGGATAGTAACCTTTAGTGGGATAGTAACCTTTAGTGGGATAGTAACCTTTAGTAGGATAGTAACCTTTAGTAGGATAGTAACCTTTAGTGGGATAGTAACCTTTTGTGGGATAGTAACCTTTAGTAGGATAGTAGCCTTTTAGTAGGATAGTAACCTTTAGTGGGATAGTAACCTTTAGTAGGATAGTAGCCTTTAGTGGGATAGTAGCCTTTAGTGGGATAGTAACCTTTAGTGGGATAGTAACCTTTAGTGGGATAGTAGCCTTTAGTGGGATAGTAACCTTTAGTGGGATAGTAACCTTTAGTAGGATAGTAACCTTTAGTGGGATAGTAACCTTTAGTAGGATAGTAACCTTTAGTAGGATAGTAACCTTTAGTAGGATAGTAACCTTTAGTGGGATAGTAACCTTTAGTAGGATAGTAAAATTTAGTAGGATAGTAACCTTTAGTGGGATAGTAACCTTTAGTGGGATAGTAACCTTTAGTAGGATAGTAACCTTTAGTGGGATAGTAACCTTTAGTAGGATAGTAACCTTTAGTGGGATAGTAACCTTTAGTAGGATAGTAACCTTTAGTAGGATAGTAGCCTTTTAGTAGGATAGTAACCTTTAGTGGGATAGTAACCTTTAGTGGGATAGTAACCTTTAGTGGGATAGTAACCTTTACTGGTATAGTAACCTTTAGTAGGATAGTAGCCTTTAGTAGGATAGTAACCTTTAGTGGGATAGTAACCTTTAGTGGGATAGTAACCTTTAGTGGGATAGTAACCTTTAGTGGGATAGTAACCTTTAGTAGGATAGTAACCTTTAGTAGGATAGTAACCTTTAGTGGGATAGTAACCTTTAGTGGGATAGTAACCTTTAGTAGGATAGTAGCCTTTTAGTAGGATAGTAACCTTTAGTGGGATAGTAACCTTTAGTAGGATAGTAGCCTTTAGTGGGATAGTAGCCTTTAGTGGGATAGTAACCTTTAGTGGGATAGTAACCTTTAGTGGGATAGTAGCCTTTAGTGGGATAGTAACCTTTAGTGGGATAGTAACCTTTAGTAGGATAGTAACCTTTAGTGGGATAGTAACCTTTAGTAGGATAGTAACATTTAGTAGGATAGTAACCTTTAGTAGGATAGTAACCTTTAGTGGGATAGTAACCTTTAGTAGGATAGTAAAATTTAGTAGGATAGTAACCTTTAGTGGGATAGTAACATTTAGTGGGATAGTAACCTTTAGTAGGATAGTAACCTTTAGTGGGATAGTAACCTTTAGTAGGATAGTAACCTTTAGTGGGATAGTAACCTTTAGTAGGATAGTAAAATTTAGTAGGATAGTAACCTTTAGTGGGATAGTAACCTTTAGTGGGATAGTAACCTTTAGTAGGATAGTAACCTTTAGTGGGATAGTAACCTTTAGTAGGATAGTAACCTTTAGTAGGATAGTAACCTTTAGTGGGATAGTAACCTTTAGTAGGATAGTAACCTTTAGTGGGATAGTAACCTTTAGTGGGATAGTAACCTTTAGTAGGATAGTAACCTTTAGTGGGATAGTAACCTTTAGTAGGATAGTAACCTTTTGTGGGATAGTAACCTTTAGTATGATAGTAACCTTTAGTGGGATAGTAACCTTTAGTAGGATAGTAACCTTTAGTGGGATAGTAACCTTTAGTGGGATAGTAACCTTTAGTGGGATAGTAACCTTTAGTATGATAGTAACCTTTAGTGGGATAGTAAACTTTAGTAGGATAGTAACCTTTAGTAGGATAGTAACCTTTAGTAGGATAGTAACCTTTAGTGGGATAGTAACCTTTAGTAGGATAGTAACCTTTAGTGGGATAGTAACCTTTAGTGGGATAGTAACCTTTAGTAGGATAGTAGCCTTTTAGTAGGATAGTAACCTTTAGTGGGATAGTAACCTTTATTGGGATAGTAACCTTTAGTGGGATAGTAACCTTTACTGGTATAGTAACCTTTAGTAGGATAGTAGCCTTTAGTAGGATAGTAACCTTTAGTGGGATAGTAACCTTTAGTGGGATAGTAACCTTTAGTGGGATAGTAACCTTTAGTAGGATAGTAACCTTTAGTAGGATAGTAACCTTTAGTAGGATAGTAACCTTTAGTGGGATAGTAACCTTTTGTGGGATAGTAACCTTTAGTAGGATAGTAGCCTTTTAGTAGGATAGTAACCTTTAGTGGGATAGTAACCTTTAGTAGGATAGTAGCCTTTAGTGGGATAGTAGCCTTTAGTGGGATAGTAACCTTTAGTGGGATAGTAACCTTTAGTGGGATAGTAGCCTTTAGTGGGATAGTAACCTTTAGTGGGATAGTAACCTTTAGTAGGATAGTAACCTTTAGTGGGATAGTAACCTTTAGTAGGATAGTAACCTTTAGTAGGATAGTAACCTTTAGTAGGATAGTAACCTTTAGTGGGATAGTAACCTTTAGTAGGATAGTAAAATTTAGTAGGATAGTAACCTTTAGTGGGATAGTAACCTTTAGTGGGATAGTAACCTTTAGTAGGATAGTAACCTTTAGTGGGATAGTAACCTTTAGTAGGATAGTAACCTTTAGTGGGATAGTAACCTTTAGTAGGATAGTAACCTTTAGTAGGATAGTAGCCTTTTAGTAGGATAGTAACCTTTAGTGGGATAGTAACCTTTAGTGGGATAGTAACCTTTAGTGGGATAGTAACCTTTACTGGTATAGTAACCTTTAGTAGGATAGTAGCCTTTAGTAGGATAGTAACCTTTAGTGGGATAGTAACCTTTAGTGGGATAGTAACCTTTAGTGGGATAGTAACCTTTAGTGGGATAGTAACCTTTAGTAGGATAGTAACCTTTAGTAGGATAGTAACCTTTAGTGGGATAGTAACCTTTAGTGGGATAGTAACCTTTAGTAGGATAGTAGCCTTTTAGTAGGATAGTAACCTTTAGTGGGATAGTAACCTTTAGTAGGATAGTAGCCTTTAGTGGGATAGTAGCCTTTAGTGGGATAGTAACCTTTAGTGGGATAGTAACCTTTAGTGGGATAGTAGCCTTTAGTGGGATAGTAACCTTTAGTGGGATAGTAACCTTTAGTAGGATAGTAACCTTTAGTGGGATAGTAACCTTTAGTAGGATAGTAACCTTTAGTAGGATAGTAACCTTTAGTAGGATAGTAACCTTTAGTGGGATAGTAACCTTTAGTAGGATAGTAACATTTAGTAGGATAGTAACCTTTAGTGGGATAGTAACCTTTAGTGGGATAGTAACCTTTAGTAGGATAGTAACCTTTAGTGGGATAGTAACCTTTAGTAGGATAGTAACCTTTAGTGGGATAGTAACCTTTAGTAGGATAGTAAAATTTAGTAGGATAGTAACCTTTAGTGGGATAGTAACCTTTAGTGGGATAGTAACCTTTAGTAGGATAGTAACCTTTAGTGGGATAGTAACCTTTAGTAGGATAGTAACCTTTAGTAGGATAGTAACCTTTAGTGGGATAGTAACCTTTAGTAGGATAGTAACCTTTAGTGGGATAGTAACCTTTAGTGGGATAGTAACCTTTAGTAGGATAGTAACCTTTAGTGGGATAGTAACCTTTAGTAGGATAGTAACCTTTTGTGGGATAGTAACCTTTAGTATGATAGTAACCTTTAGTGGGATAGTAACCTTTAGTAGGATAGTAACCTTTAGTGGGATAGTAACCTTTAGTGGGATAGTAACCTTTAGTGGGATAGTAACCTT
This sequence comes from Coregonus lavaretus, assembly GCF_964263955.1. Taxonomy (NCBI): domain Eukaryota; kingdom Metazoa; phylum Chordata; class Actinopteri; order Salmoniformes; family Salmonidae; genus Coregonus; species Coregonus lavaretus. Next base: position 166,544 of record NW_028161049.1, on the reverse strand, counting down.
TAGTATGATAGTAACCTTTAGTGGGATAGTAAACTTTAGTAGGATAGTAACCTTTAGTAGGATAGTAACCTTTAGTAGGATAGTAACCTTTAGTGGGATAGTAACCTTTAGTAGGATAGTAACCTTTAGTGGGATAGTAACCTTTAGTGGGATAGTAACATTTAGTGGGATAGTAACCTTTAGTAGGATAGTATCCTTTAGGAGGATAGTAACCTTTAGTGGGATAGTAACCTTTAGTGGGATAGTAACCTTTAGTGGGATCGTAACCTTTAGTGGGATAGTAACCTTTAGTAGGATAGTAACCTTTAGTGGGATAGTAACCTTTAGTAGGATAGTAACCTTTAGTGGGATAGTAACCTTTAGTGGGATAGTAACCTTTAGTGGGATAGTAACCTTTAGTGGGATAGTAGCCTTTAGTAGGATAGTAACCTTTAGTGGGATAGTAACCTTTAGTGGGATAGTAACCTTTAGTAGGATAGTAGCCTTTTAGTAGGATAGTAACCTTTAGTGGGATAGTAACCTTTAGTGGGATAGTAACCTTTAGTGGGATAGTAACCTTTACTGGTATAGTAACCTTTAATAGGATAGTAGCCTTTAGTAGGATAGTGACCTTTAGTGGGATAGTAACCTTTAGTGGGATAGTAACCTTTAGTGGGATAGTAACCTTTAGTGGGATAGTAACCTTTAGTAGGATAGTAACCTTTAGTAGGATAGTAACCTTTAGTGGGATAGTAACCTTTAGTGGGATAGTAACCTTTAGTAGGATAGTAGCCTTTTAGTAGGATAGTAACCTTTAGTGGGATAGTAACCTTTAGTAGGATAGTAGCCTTTTAGTAGGATAGTAACCTTTAGTGGGATAGTAACCTTTAGTGGGATAGTAACCTTTAGTGGGATCGTAACCTTTAGTGGGATAGTAACCTTTAGTAGGATAGTAACCTTTAGTGGGATAGTAACCTTTAGTAGGATAGTAACCTTTAGTGGGATAGTAACCTTTAGTGGGATAGTAACCTTTAGTGGGATAGTAGCCTTTAGTAGGATAGTAACCTTTAGTGGGATAGTAACCTTTAGTGGGATAGTAACCTTTAGTAGGATAGTAGCCTTTTAGTAGGATAGTAACCTTTAGTGGGATAGTAACCTTTAGTGGGATAGTAACCTTTAGTGGGATAGTAACCTTTAGTAGGATAGTAGCCTTTAGTAGGATAGTAACCTTTAGTGGGATAGTAACCTTTAGTAGGATAGTAACCTTTAGTAGGATAGTAGCATTTAGTGGGATAGTAACCTTTAGTGGGATAGTAATAACATTTAGTAGGATAGTAAACTTTAGTAGGATAGTAACCTTTAGTGGGATCGTAACCTTTAGTGGGATAGTAACCTTTAGTAGGATAGTAACCTTTAGTGGGATAGTAACCTTTAGTAGGATAGTAACCTTTAGTGGGATAGTAACCTTTAGTGGGATAGTAACATTTAGTGGGATAGTAACCTTTAGTGGGATATTAACCTTTAGTGGGATAGTAACCTTTAGTAGGATAGTAACCTTTAGTAGGATAGTAACCTTTAGTAGGATAGTAACCTTTAGTGGGATAGTAACCTTTAGTAGGATAGTAACCTTTAGTGGGATAGTAACCTTTAGTGGGATAGTAACCTTTAGTAGGATAGTAACCTTTAGTAGGATAGTAACCTTTAGTAGGATAGTAACCTTTAGTGGGATAGTAACCTTTAGTGGGATAGTAACCTTTAGGGGATAGTAACCTTTAGTGGGATAGTAACCTTTAGTGGGATAGTAACCTTTAGTGGGATAGTAACCTTTAGTAGGATAGTAACCTTTAGTGGGATAGTAAACTTTAGTAGGATAGTAACCTTTAGTAGGATAGTAACCTTTAGTAGGATAGTAACCTTTAGTGGGATAGTAACCTTTAGTAGGATAGTAACCTTTAGTGGGATAGTAACCTTTAGTGGGATAGTAACATTTAGTGGGATAGTAACCTTTAGTAGGATAGTATCCTTTAGGAGGATAGTAACCTTTAGTGGGATAGTAACCTTTAGTGGGATAGTAACCTTTAGTGGGATCGTAACCTTTAGTGGGATAGTAACCTTTAGTAGGATAGTAACCTTTAGTGGGATAGTAACCTTTAGTAGGATAGTAAACTTTAGTGGGATAGTAACCTTTAGTGGGATAGTAACCTTTAGTGGGATAGTAACCTTTAGTGGGATAGTAGCCTTTAGTAGGATAGTAATAACATTTAGTAGGATTATCACAAGCTGGGCTAGAACTCCGGTCTCAGATGTGGAGAGCTGGGGGTAATACCCCTTAGCCACAGAGGAGGTGTAGTAGGACCCAAATGAAACACCCAAGGCAATACTCCAGGCAAGTAGATTTAATGAAAAAACAAAGGTTCTTCGCGCTTCACAAATAGTCCAACAAAAGTTCTTCTCAGACAGAGGTATATTAACAAAACAGGAGGCAAAACAAAATAACTCCGCGAGGGGAGAAAAACAAACTAAAGATTACTTAGAAAACCTTACTTGGAAAAACACGGTGGAACAAAGCAGGAGACACATAGCCAGGACTCAATAACCAAGTGAGAAACAAGGGGAAAACACACAGCTAAAATACAAAAGGGGAAACAAGGCACAGGTGACCTGGATCAAGCTAATTAGGACACACGAGGAAGAACTAAGGCAGAGGGGAACACAGATGACCTCTAGAGGCCCGGAGACAAACAGGAGGCAGGAAGCTGACAAGGATAGTAACCTTTAGTGGGATATTAACCTTTAGTGGGATAGTAACCTTTAGTAGGATAGTAACCTTTAGTAGGATAGTAACCTTTAGTAGGATAGTAACCTTTAGTGGGATAGTAACCTTTAGTAGGATAGTAACCTTTAGTGGGATAGTAACCTTTAGTGGGATAGTAACCTTTAGTAGGATAGTAACCTTTAGTAGGATAGTAACCTTTAGTGGGATAGTAACCTTTAGTGGGATAGTAACCTTTAGTGGGATAGTAACCTTTAGTGGGATAGTAACCTTTAGTGGGATAGTAACCTTTAGTGGGATAGTAACCTTTAGTAGGATAGTAACCTTTAGTGGGATAGTAAACTTTAGTGGGATAGTAGCCTTTAGTGGGATCGTAACCTTTAGTGGGATAGTAACCTTTAGTAGGATAGTAACCTTTAGTGGGATAGTAACCTTTAGTAGGATAGTAACCTTTAGTGGGATAATAACCTTTAGTGGGATAGTAACCTTTAGTGGGATAGTAACCTTTAGTGGGATAGTAGCCTTTAGTAGGATAGTAACCTTTAGTGGGATAGTAACCTTTAGTGGGATAGTAACCTTTAGTAGGATAGTAGCCTTTTAGTAGGATAGTAACCTTTAGTGGGATAGTAAACTTTAGTGGGATAGTAACCTTTAGTGGGATAGTAACCTTTACTGGGATAGTAACCTTTAGTAGGATAGTAGCCTTTAGTAGGATAGTAACCTTTAGTGGGATAGTAACCTTTAGTGGGATAGTAACCTTTAGTGGGATAGTAACCTTTAGTGGGATAGTAACCTTTAGTAGGATAGTAACCTTTAGTGGGATAGTAACCTTTAGTAGGATAGTAACCTTTAGTGGGATAGTAACCTTTAGTGGGATAGTAACATTTAGTGGGATAGTAACCTTTAGTGGGATAGTAACCTTTAGTAGGATAGTAACCTTTAGTGGCATAGTAACCTTTAGTGGGATAGTAACCTTTAGTAGGATAGTAACCTTTAGTGGGATAGTAACCTTTAGTGGGATAGTAACCTTTAGTGGGATAGTAACCTTTAGTAGGATAGTAACCTTTAGTATGATAGTAGCCTTTAGTGGGATAGTAACCTTTAGTGGGATAGTAACCTTTAGTGGGATAGTAACCTTTAGTAGGATAGTAACCTTTAGTAGGATAGTAACCTTTAGTAGGATAGTAACCTTTAGTAGGATAGTAGCATTTAGTGGGATAGTAACCTTTAGTGGGATAGTAACCTTTAGTGGGATAGTATGAGTAGACGTAGTGACACACCTGGCTAATATCTGGCTTGATCACCTGGGGAGAGGACAGGGCAGGATAGGTCACTCATTCAATCAGTCAATCAGGGATTAAAGGTCACGTTCTTAATTATATTTTCTCATCTCCCCTGAATGATATCACATTCCATTCAATGTGAAAGCATCTATCAACAACAGGGTTTATAGAACGACTTAGAAACTGCTTCAGAAACAGTTCTGAAGGGTTTCAAAGCAAGTAGTGACTGCAGTAGTGGTGGAAGTAGTGGTGGAAGTAGTGACAGTAAAAGTAGCAGGAGTAGTAGTAGTAGTAGTAGTATAGTAGTAGTAGTAGTGGTAGTATGTAGAAGTAATACTATTAGTAACAGTAGTAGTAGAAGTAGTTGTAGTATCAGTACTAGTAGTAGCATTAGTAGTAGTACAGTAGTATTAGTAGTAGTAGTTGTTGTTGTTGTAGTAGTAGTAGTAGTAATGGTAGTAGTAATGGTAGTAATACTATTATTATTATTATTATTATTATTATTATTATTATTATTATTATTATTATTATTATTATTAGTAGTAGTAGTAGTAGTAGTAGTAGTAGTAGTAATAGTAGTAGTAGTAGTAGTAGTAGTAGTAGTAGTGACTGTGGTAGTAGTTAACCTTATAGTAGTAGTAGTAGTAGTAGTAGTAGTAGTAGTAGTAGTAGTAGTATGTAATAGTAGTAACTGTGGTAGTAGTATTAGTAGTATGTAATAGTGTGTAATAGTAGTAACTGTGGTAGTAGTAGTAGTAGTAGTAGTAGTAGTAGTAGTAGTAGTAGTAGTAGTAGTAGTAGTAGTCGTAGTAGTAGTAGTAGTAGTAGTAGTAGTAGTAGTAGTAGTAGTACAGTAACCTTTAGTGGGAAATGTATGCATTCACTAACTGTAAGTCGCTCTGGATAAGACCGTCTGCTAAATGACTAAAATGTAAATGTAGTATGTAATAGTATGTAATAGTAGTAACTGTGGTAGTAGTAGTAGTAGTAGTAGTAGTAGTAGTAGTAGTAGTAGTAGTAGTAGTAGTAGTAGTAGTAGTAGTAATAGTGACTGTGGTAGTAGTTAGCCTTATAGTAGTAGTAGTAGTAGTAGTAGTAGTAGTAGTAGTAGTAGTAGTAGTAGTAGTAGTAGTAGTAATAATAGTAGTAGTAGCAACTGTGGTAGTAGTTAACCTTGTTTTCTTAGCTAACCTAGCTAGCTAGCTGGCTAACGTTTGCTAGCTAGCTAGATAGATTGGCTCAAGTTGACACAATACATTTTGGTCTGCTCTAAATTGCTCATAAATATCTTGCTGTGTGACCTAAAAAATTAATCGCCCAGATAATAATTGAGCTCAGATTTTTGACTTTTATGTTTTCAGAAGTACTACAGAGAACATGGCTTGTTTAGTTCAAAAGACATCGCCCATATTACCGGTGTAACCAAAAAAATAATCGTATTGACGGGCAGCATTTTACATTTCAAGAAGGATAGCAACCTACACAATAAATAACTAATATTGATAGCCATCTAGATGTCACCGTGGTACAGTCTACTGAATGGGGAGTGCATGAACGGGGGAGGGCCTTATAACCATACCGGAAGTTTGAATAGCAATGGTCAATGAATTTAGCAGCGCGAGTACAACAGTCGATTTGTTGATAGAACTTTGGCAGCCTAGTCCTCAACTTTAATAATGTTTACATATCTTGCACTACTCATCTCATATGTATATACTGCATTCTATTCTATAATATTCTTCTGTATCTTAGTCCATGCCGCTCTGTCATTGCTTGTCCATGCATGTATATATTCTTAAATCCCATCCCTTACTTTTTTGTGTGTATTGGGTATATGTTGTGAAATTGTTAGATATTACTGCACTGTCGGAGCTAGAAGCACAAGCATATCGCTACACCCGCTATAACATCTGCTAAACATGTGTAAGTGACAAATACAATTTGATTTGATTGGATTTGATTTGACACCGTGTCCTTAGCTGTCATGACCCTGTGCGATTCGGTTTACTCAGCTCTCAGCTGTGCGACATACTGTGCCTTTGGAAAGTATTCAGACTCCTTGACTTTTTCCACATTTTGTTTCGTTACAGCCTTATTCTAAAACTGATTAAATAAATAAAAACCCTCAGCAATCTACACACAATAAACCATCATAAAATAAAACAGGTTTTTAAAATTCTTGCATATTTCTAAAACTGAAATACCTGATTTACATAGGTATTCAGACCCTTTGCTATGAGACTCGAAATTGAGCTCAGGTGCATCCTGTTTCCATTGATCTTCCTTGAGATGTTTCTACAACTTGATTGGAGTCCACCTGTGGTAAATTCAATTGATTGAACATGATTTGGAAAGGCAAACACCTGTCTATTTAAGGTCCCACAGTTGACAGTGCATGTCAGAGCAAAAACCAAGCCATGAGGTCGAAGGAATTGTCCGTAGAGCTCCGAGACAGGATTGTGTCGAGGCACAGATCTGGGGAAGGGTACCAAAACATTTCTGCAGCATTGAAGGTTCCCAAGAACACAGTGGCCTCCATCATTCTTAAATGGAAGAAGTTTGGAACCACCAAGACTCTTCCCAGCCAAACTGAACAATCGGGGGAGAAGGGCCTTGGTCAGGGATGCCAAGCGTCACTTGTGGAGGAAACCTGGCGCCATCCCTACGGTGAAGCATAGCGGTGGCAGCATCATGCTGTGGGGATATGTTTCAGCGGCAGGGACTTGGAGACTAGTCAGGATCGAGGCAAAGATGAATGGAGCAAAGTACAGAGAGATCTTTGATGAAAACCTGCTCCAGAGTGCTCAGGACCACAGACTGGGGTGAAGTTTCACCTTCCAACAGGACAACGACCCTAAGCACACAGCCAAGACAACACAGGAGTGGCTTCGGGACAAGTTTCTGAATGTTCTTGAGTGGCCCAGTCAGAGCCCGGACTTGAACCCGATCTAACATCTCTGGAGAGACCTGAAATAGCTGTGCAGCAATGCTCCCCATCCAACCTGATGGAGCTTGAGAGGATCTGCAGAGAAGAATGGGAGAAACTCCCAAAATACAGGTGTGCCAAGCTTGTAGCGTCATACCCAAGAAGACTTGAGGTTGTAATCGCTGCCAAAGGTGCTTCAACAAAGTACTGAGTAAAGGGTCTGAATACTTATGTAAATGTGATATTTAAGTATTTTTTATATATATATATAAATTAGCAAAAATGTATAAATTCCTGTTTTTTGCTTTGTCATTATGGGGTATTGCGTGTAGAAAAAACAATGTAATCAATTTTAGAATAAGGCTGTAACCTAACAAAATGTGGAAAAAGTCAAGGGGTCTGAATACTTTCCGAAGGCACTGTATGTCATAGTTTTGCAGGCCTCTCCCTGCTCACCATTGTTTACAACATTGTTCCATAATGTTACAGTATTTAGCTAAATCGGTTCACTGTACCAGTGGTATGCAAACATTTGGTGTCCATGAGAGAAAATAAAATGTTGTGAGTCTGGTAAAATAATCTGTGGTATTGTGTAGACTATAGCAATGTTTTATTAGTTAGCTAGGGTTTGAAGTAGGTGTATCTAGCTGTGTCATTCTCACAAAACTGACATTTTACACAAAAAATTTCGAGTGTCATCTTTCACGAAATATCCTCTTGGATCACTGAGATTAGGATATGTACCTATCTATTTCATAAATATTATTATGTTTTTTTTATTAGATACTATGCATTTTACCACAATTTCCACAAAATTGTCATTACCGTAACAGTCCAAAAAAGAAATAAACAAATCAATTCTAATTTAAAAAATTACATTGCTCCCCTAATAATAATAATAATAAACATAACACAGATACATTATTATTTTTTTTTTACATTTAATTAAACAATTAATATAAATTGAAATCTGACATTTTCCCAATTTGAGCTTTTTAGCCGTTTCGGTTATGAGAAGACCAAGTGGGGTAAAGGGGGTGTATGAGAATAAGAACCTCATAAAACCAAATAAATTAACGTCGCTTCTACTACTCCTCTAGTCTAGATGATGCCTCATGGGTGAATACAACTTTTTTTTTTTTTACTGATTGGAGTTTTTGCAGGAACTTGAAAAAGTGTCACAGTAATGAGACACATGTCCACAGACATTGTGTTTGTACGTAATAAATATTATAGTTTAATGTGAACTTCAACTAATATACAATTTTTATGATTTATGGACAAACTACAGCAACATATAAAATCAGTTCGGTTTTTCTGAAGTAAAATGTTATAAAATGACTCGAGAATTTAATCTGGATGCATTTCGGTAATGAGAATTTAATCTGGATGCATTTCGGTAATGAGAATTTAATCTGGATGCATTTTGGTAATGAGAATTTAATCTGGACGCATTTCGGTAATGATAATTTAATCTGGACGCATTTCGGTAATGAGATGTCAGGGGTGCTGAAGGTGGGTGTGGTGCAGGAATCAAGCGCAGGACGCAGAAACTAAGTCCAAAAGACTTTAGTGAAATATTCACGTAGTACACGAGCAAACAAGCCCGGAGGAGAGAATAAAGGCGCACACAGGCGTCAAACAATAGGCGCACTAACATGTGCGAAAACCTCTCCAAAACAACGGAGGGAAACACGTAGCTCAGAACACCAAACAGAAGCGTAATCACACACAACACCTGACACACACAACGAGAACTAAATAGGACACTAATGAGGACTAACTAGAAACAGATGTACAACATCAAGACAAAACCAAACGAACATGAAACATAGATCGGTGGCAGCTAGTACTCCGTGGACGACGACCGCCGAAACCTGCCCGAACAAGGAGGAGGAGCAGCCTCGGCCGAAACCGTGACATGAGAATTTAATCTGGATGCATTTCGGTAATGAGAATTTAATCTGGATGCATTTCGGTAATGAAAATTTGGGGTGAAAATGTGCAAAATTCAGGCAAAAATTCAAAATGTATTTAAAATAAGACACTTCGCCAAAGAACGAGACATCTTAGTCCTCAGAATGACAGTGGATTTTTGCAGATGCATCATGGTTTTGTAACTCAATTTGCTACAGACATGTTTACAACTGGTTTCATGAGAATCACCCAGCGGTCTTATTTGTATTTGTTTAATGCCTCAATAGATTTCACATTTCATAAACTATATTGGATACATGGCTGTACAGATTCCTGGTTCGAATCAACCCAAGATGATGAACCCTCAAGATGAGACAAAACGCGTGACAAGGTGGCCCAGAGGAAGCCAACTGTTCTCAACCCCTACACTGCAACATTCTTCAAAGAGCTCACTGAGTTTAAATGAAGACCTCTAGTGAGGTAAGTACACACACACCAGCTTGATATGTCCCTTGTCCCCTGTCTTTTTACCCACAGAGTCACAGCCCTGGTGCTCTCTGTCTCTCATTCTATTCTTTTATTTTTCTACGCTTGTCCTAGGGGTGAGAAGAGCTGACAAATCGGAACTGAGAAGGATTGTTACGGAGCCCCATGAAGAACACCTGATGCTGCGCTGAATTCTTTCTCCTGGATGATCTCCTGTCCCGTTGTGTGTTTCACTGCCTCTGAATCCCCTTACTCCAAATAGAGTTGCCCTTGATCATAGCTCTAGGATTGTACCCAATCCCAATTTTAACTCCATCTCCCTCTCTCTCTTTGTCTCTCTCCCCTACACCCCACAAACACAATATCGTTTTTACATTAGTGTTGTAATGATGCTCTTATTTGGTTATATATGTATTAACTGTTGTTACTTCTACTGTCAATTCTGTTGATAGTTTTGTTACCAATTTGAATAAATGTATTTTCTCTACAAATGTATTGTTTTTCTTACATTTAGATTTCAGGGAGAATTTCCCTGTAAATTTACGGCATTATACTGGCACCAGAGTTGCCAGCTTAATACTGTAATTTTACATTACAGCAGAGATGCTGTAATTTTTTACAGTAAGGAAAATAGTAATGTGAAATATATTACAGCATCTCTGCTGTAAAGCAAAATTACAGTATTAAACTGGCAACTCTGGTGCCAGTATAATGCCGTAAATTTACAGGGAAAGGTTGTACAGTGTATGAATACTCTCGATTTATAGGAACCCTGTAGAACACTTTTACACTGTTGCATGCTATTTTACCTTTAGTCGTTTTCTCACCAACTCTTCCAACAATAGATCCATATAGCTCACTGGATCCATTCTGCTGTGTGCATGGGCTAAGACACGTCAGCCCAGCAGAACGATCTAAAAGACTCAGTAAACGTTGTGAATAAGCACAGTTAAAAGGGCTTATGAGGGAGACGCATAAAAGATGTCAATCAATCAGTTCTGTATGGATTCTGTGAGGATGGATGGGTGGTGGTTGTTTCCATCCAATCATAATACAGACTGCTGGCTCACGTTTCCTTTCACTTCACTTGATACGTGACGTGTAACAGAATGTGAACTATCGCACGACCAGGCTGGTCCCACCAGGCTATTTCAAACATGACACATGATATGTTCGGCCTTCAGAATTCCATATGAGTGAAGTGAAGGGAAGAGCTGCCCGTTGCGTAAACCAGCACACACCGCTAACCACAGGAAAACAAACTGCTCATAGGGAGTGGTATAAGGAGAGGGGGAAAGGCAGAGGAGAGGTATTCGGTGAGTGTTGTGGCATTTTCAGGTAAGGGCCGTAGCCAGAGGGGTTAATGGTAGGGTGACAAGATTACATGACCTTTGACCCTCCGCTACAACAAACGCTGTCAGGGCAAGAACAACTTATTTTCTCCTGGCGGTTGGAGCGTCTCAGAAACAGCTACTTAAACACAGCCAGCCCCTTCACATTCTATTCGCTGCCAAAGTCTGTAGTCAAAATGAGCAGCTTGGGCCTATGAAAAATCAAACATTTGAAACAGATTTTGGGTTCAGAGAAACAAAAGTCCTGGCAGAGAAACAAAAGTCCTGGCAGAGAAACAAAAGTCCTGGCAGAGAATTAAAAGTCCTGGCCTGGAGATCTTTGTACATTTCTTTCTCTCTTTTCTTTTTTGTTGCACTTTCTAATAACTTTTCTAGAACCTATGGATTCTGCCGTTGAGAAACACTGTGTGGAGCTTGTCGCCCTTGAGCGAAGTGGCCACACAGCTGTAGTAGAGGGGAGTACTCTGTATGTCTGGGGAGGATACATGGTAAGCCTCAAACACTGTTTGAAAAGTGCCTTCCTGCAACTATCTTGTAAAGCATTGCTAATTGATAGTGTTGTTTTGAATTGATGTTTACCATTCACACGTACTGCATCTCATACATGCTGCTGATCGACTATATTCATGTTTTTTCGACTAGTAATGGGAGGAAACCTTTTTTTTTTTTTCTGCAGTCGACCGCTGGCAGGGACGTTTTCCTACCCAGTGATGAAATCTGGTTGTATGACTTAGACAGAGGTGTATGGTAAGAATATCAATGGAATTATAACATATTGTGTTTTTGATTATGGGCTGTATATCACATATTGCATAGAATATGAATGGAGAAGTTGTTTGGGTAACACTGTATTTGGATAGTCCATCTGTAGATGCTCTACAGACTATCAGTAACATTTCAACTAACTATCTACTAACCCCAACCCTAGCTCAAACCCTAACCTTTATCCTAACCCTAACCCTAAACTTAACCCTTACCCTAACCTTAACCCTTACCCTAAACTTAACCCTTACCCTAAACTTAACCTTTACCCTAACCTTAACCCTTACCCTAACCCTTATTCTAAACCTAACCCTTACCCTAACCTTAACCCTTACCCTAACCCTTATTCTAAACCTAACCCTTACCCTAACCTTAACCCTTACCCTAACCCTTATTCTAAACCTAACCCTTATTCTAAACCTAACCCTTATTCTAAACCTAACCCTTATTCTAAACCTAACCCTAGCTGTATCCTTAGCAAGCAGTTGCTTATCAACAGATAGTTTGTTGATAGTAGGAGAGAGCATCTACAGATGGAAAATTCAGACTATCCAAATAAAGTGTGACTGTTTGTTTTAAAATAATCTTAGAAAGACCTTCTACAGTACAGCCATCAGGTAACATTATGCAACAATTCACTGAACTATATCACTGAAATCAACATAGAAAATATAGTAGAAACAGTTGATATATCGCTGAACACAACATAGATTGTATACAGTGAGGGAAAAAAGTATGTGATCCCCTGCTGATTTTGTACGTTTGCCCACTGACAAAGAAATGATCAGTCTATAATTTTAATGGTAGGTTTATTTGAACAGTGAGAGACAGAATAACAACAAAAAAATACAGAAAAACGCATGTCAAAAATGTTATAAATTGATTTGCATTTTAATGAGGGAAATAAGTATTTGACCCCCTCTCAATCAGAAAGATTTCTGGCTCCCAGGTGTCTTTTATACAGGTAACGAGCTGAGATTAGGAGCACAATCTTAAAGGGAGTGCTCCTAATCTCAGTTTGTTACCTGTATAAAAGACACCTGTCCACAGAAGCAATCAATCAATCAGATTCCAAACTCTCCACCATGGCCAAGACCAAAGAGCTCTCCAAGGATGTCAGGGACAAAATTGTAGACCTACACAAGGCTGGAATGGGCTACAAGACCATCGCCAAGCAGCTTGGTGAGAAGGTGACAACAGTTGGTGCGATTATTTGCAAATGGAAGAAACATAAAATAACTGTCAATCTCTTTCGGCCTGGGGCTCCATGCAAGATCTCACCTCGTGCAGTTGCAATGATCATGAGAACGGTGAGGAATCAGCCCAGAACTACACGGGAGGATCTTGTCAATGATCTCAAGGCAGCTGGGACCATAGTCACCAAGAAAACAATTGGTAACACACTACGCCGTGAAGGACTGAAATCCTGCAGCGCCCGCAAGGTCTCCCTGCTCAAGAAAGCACACATACAGGGCCGTCTGAAGTGTGCCAACGAACATCTGAATGATTCAGAGGAGAACTGGGTGAAAGTGTTGTGGTCAGATGAGACCAAAATCGAGCTCTTTGGCATTAACTCTACTCGCCGTGTTTGGAGGAGGAGGAATGCTGCCTATGACCCCAAGAACACCATCCCCACCGTCAAACATGGAGGTGGAAACATTATGCTTTGGGTGTGTTTTTCTGCTAAGGGGACAGGACAACTTTACCGCATCAAAGGGACGATGGACGGGGCCATGTATCGTCAAATCTTGGGTGAGAACCTCCTTCCCTCAGCCAGGGCATTGAAAATGGGTCGTGGATGGGTATTCCAGCATGACAATGACCCAGAACACACGGCCAAGGCAACAAAGGAGTGGCTCAAGAAGAAGCACATTAAGGTCCTGGAGTGGCCTAGCCAGTCTCCAGACCTTAATCCCATAGAAAATCTGTGGAGGGAGCTGAAGGTTCGAGTTGACAAACGTCAGCCTCGAAACCTTAATGACTTGGAGAAGATCTGCAAAGAGAAGTGGGACAAAATCCCTCCTGAGATGTGTGCAAACCTGGTGGCCAACTACAAGAAACGTCTGACCTCTGTGATTGCCAACAAGGGTTTTGCCACCAAGTCATGTTTTACAGAGGGGTCAAATACTTATTTCCCTCATTAAAATGCAAATCAATTTCATAACATTTTTGACATGCGTTTTTCTGGATTTATTTGTTGTTATTCTGTCTCTCACTGTTCAAATAAACCTACCATTAAAATTATAGACTGATAATGTCTTTGTGAGTGGGCAAACGTACAAAATCAGCAGGGGATGAAATACTTTTTTTCCCTCACTGTGAGATAAACAGTAGATGATAGACACATAGTAAAGACTGGATGACACTGGAATGCACAGCGCAGAAAGAATGCTATTTTTGATTGACAGGTTTTGATTGACTAGATAGAGCCTTAAAGTGTAATGTTCAACAGTTTGGCAATCAACTTTCATCATTCTGCATCTCAGTATCATATCAGGGATACTATTACATTATATATTAAAACTGTGTTATCACATAGTTTACTAGAAATGAATAGTAATGTTATTGATTGTATTTACAATTATACAAATGACAGTAATTTAGTGTTCCAATATGGGAGGTGTTGAATACAGCAACAGATGTTTCTCAGTGTTAGTATTTATCTCTTTCTTTAATCGTTGCGGAAGAATGCTTCATGTCACTGTGTGTCCTGGGGCTAGTTGAATAAAACTAGTTAAGACTGGTCTATACTGGTCTATCGTGCTAGACTGGTCTATAGTGGTCTATAGTGCTAGACTGGTCTATAGTGGTCTATCGTGTTAGACTGGTCTATAGTGGTCTATAGTGCTAGACTGGTCTATAGTGGTCTATAGTGCTAGACTGGTCTATAGTGGTCAATAGTGCTAGACTGGTCTATAGTGGTCTATAGTGCTAGACTGGTCTATAGTGGTCTATAGTGCTAGACTGGTCTATAGTGGTCTATAGTGCTAGACTGGTCTATAGTGCTAGACTGGTCTATAGTGGTCTATCGTGCTAGACTGGTCTGTAGTGGTCTATAGTGCTAGACTGGTCTATAGTGCTAGACTGGTCTATAGTGGTCTATCGTGCTAGACTGGTCTGTAGTGGTCTATCGTGCTAGACTGGTCTGTAGTGGTCTATAGTGCTAGACTGGTCTATACTGGTCTATAGTGCTAGACTGGTCTATGGTTGTCTATAGTATTAGACTGGTCTGTAGTGGTCTATAGTGCTAGACTGGTCTATACTGGTCTATAGTGCTAGACTGGTCTATAGTGGTCTATCGTGCTAGACTGGTCTATAGTGCTAGACTGGTCTATACTGGTCTATAGTGCTAGACTGGTCTATGGTTGTCTATAGTATTAGACTGGTCTGTAGTGGTCTATAGTGCTAGACTGGTCTATACTGGTCTATAGTGCTAGACTGGTCTATAGTGGTCTATCGTGCTAGACTGGTCTATAGTGCTAGACTGGTCTGTAGTGGTCTATAGTGCTAGACTGGTCTGTAGTGGTCTATCGTACTAGACTGGTCTGTAGTGGTCTATAGTGCTAGACTGGTCTGTAGTGGTCTATCGTGCTAGACTGGTCTATAGTGGTCTATAGTGCTAGACTGGTCTGTAGTGGTCTATCGTGCTAGACTGGTCTGTAGTGGTCTATCGTACTAGACTGGTCTGTAGTGGTCTATAGTGCTAGACTGGTCTGTAGTGGTCTATCGTGCTAGACTGGTCTATAGTGCTAGACTGGTCTGTAGTGGTCTATAGTGCTAGACTGGTCTGTAGTGGTCTATAGTGCTAGACTGGTCTATAGTGGTCTATAGTGCTAGACTGGTCTGTAGTGGTCTATCGTGCTAGACTGGTCTGTAGTGGTCTATAGTGCTAGACTGGTCTGTAGTGGTCTATAGTGCTAGACTGGTCTGTAGTGGTCTATAGTGCTAGACTGGTCTATAGTGCTAGACTGGTCTATAGTAGTCTATCGTGCTAGACTGGTCTATAGTGCTAGACTGGTCTGTAGTAGTCTATCGTGCTAGACTGGTCTATAGTGGTCTATAGTGCTAGACTGGTCTGTAGTGGTACACTGGTCTTATCTTCAGTTTGAACCCAGAAAGTTAAGCCTACCCCCAGGCCAAATTTGCACTAAGACTTAGCTATGTTGCCTGGAGCTTAAATGTGTATGCTGTGTGTGTTCACAGTTGGTTTGTTCATTTATCTTCTGAAGGGAAATGTGTCAAATGTCAGGAGAGGTCCCGCCCCCTATGTCAGGCACCTGTAGCTGCTTTCTGAATGGTCACATGTACATATTCGGGGGATATGATGACAGCGGACAGACCAATCAGGTGAGCTAGCTCGACAGAAACTGTAGTGCCCCTGATCTACATGTGCAAACATTTTCTGAAAATCACCAAAAGCTTATTCATTATTATTAAGGCTTACATTGTTTACGAGACAGTTCAGATTGGTTCAAACTCTAGGTTCAGACACACATTTATTACATGCTGAAAAGATGTGTGCTTGCAGCTTTGCTGTGTCAACCTCCTGGATGGGGACTACAGTTGGAGGAGAGTGAAAGCTGAGAGTGGCTCCCCTCCTTCACCCAGAGATAAGCTGTGCTGCTGGGTTTACAACAACAGGTCAGTAACATATAATATAAGAATGCAACGCCAATGCCCATTGCAGTATTGGCATAAACAGGAAGAGAGTCAGGGTTCAAATGACACATTTAAGGGGACACTGTGAGATTCTGGCAATTAGCAATTAGCCAATGCTAACTGGCCTTAGTACAATGACTGGAAGTCTACAGGTCCAGTTGCACTGGACTCTGGGTAGAAACAGTTTAATTGACAGAATCCCGCAGTATCCCTTTAAAGGCTACTATTGGGGGTGTTGTAAAAATAGTGGCCTGGACCAACTAAATATTTAACACAAATGCGGCCGGTTCCCCATGTTGATTGTTTTGACTTTGGGAGAATCTTGTAATTTACCCCAATTGAGAATCTTCCATTCTGTAGGGTCACCTACTTTGAGAATCTTCCATTCTGTAGGGTCACCTACTTTGAGAATCTTCCATTCTGTAGGGTCACCTACTTTGAGAATCTTCCATTCTGTAGGGTCACCTACTTTGAGAATCTTCCATTCTGTAGGGTCACCTACTTTGAGAATCTTCCACTGCGCCTCCTGAGTGGCGCAGTGGTCTAAGGCACTGCATCGCAGTGCTAACTGTGCCATTAGAGATCCTGGTTCGAATCCAGGCTCTGTCGCAGCCGGCCGCGACCGGGAGACTCATGGGTGGCGCACAATTGGCCCAGGGTAGGGGAGGGAATGGCCGGCAGGGATGTAGCTCAGTTGATAGAGCATGGCGTTTGCAACGCCAGGGTTGTGGGTTTGATTCCCACGCGGGGCCAGTATAAAAAAAAAAAAAAAAAAAAAAAAAAACATGTATTCACTAACTGTAAGTCGCTCTGGATAAGAGCGTCTGGTAAATGTAAATGTAAATGTAGGGTCACCTACTTTGAGAATCTTCCATTCTGTAGGGTCACCTACTTTGAGAATCTTCCATTCTGTAGGGTCACCTTCTTTGAGAATCTTCCATTCTGTAGGGTCACCTACTTTGAGAATCTTCCATTCTGTAGGGTCACCTACTTTGAGAATCTTCCATTCTGTAGGGTCACCTACTTTGGTGGATATGGTCACAAGACACTTGATGACATCATGGATGACAAAAGCTTCATCATGGACACGGCATCATTGGTACATTTTCGCTTTTTTTTGTGTGATTGTGTCCAAATGTATGAATTACAACCACTATTTTCACTTTGTTGTATTGATCAGTAAAATATTGTGTGTTCTGTAGGAGCAGAACGTTGGTTGGGGATGGAACAATGAAGTCCATGTTTTTGACACAACACTAGCCAGCTGGAGAGAACCACAGAGCTCTGTAAGACAGATACATACTGTAAGACACATACTGTATGTTTACATCACAACATAACTTCACCATGTGGAACAGAGTTAAGAACGTAGCGTAACCTTACTCCACAGATAGCTTGAAATGTCGCCGATGGAGCTATCCAATCAGTACCTGTTGTATATAGCTCAATCAGTTCCTACATTGTCAAGCAGGTGGTCACATGTGTTAGTGACGTAGAAGACCCTGGTTCAAGCCCAGTCAGAGGAGAGGTAGAGGACCCTGGTTCAAGCCCAGTCAGAGGAGAGGTAGAGGACCCTGGTTCAAGCCCAGTCATAGACAAGTTGAGGGAGGCAGCGCTATATGCTAAGCTAGCACAGTGACACTGGTTATACATGCACCAATTAGTTACCAATGAGTTCTTTGCACACAAGCAGCCAAGCCACATAGTTCTTTGTACCTGTACCGTAAGTAGCTCTTTCTGACTACAGGGTCGTGCTCCTGCCCCCAGAGCTGCCCATGCAGGTGCAACAATTGGTCATAAAGGGTATGTCTATGGGGGGAGAGTACTGGTGAGTACTCTGTTCATCTGAACTCCTCCTCACCTTCTGTATTGCATTGCTGCAGAGACACATATTCCCTAAAACATTGCTAAGATGAATGGGATCACATTGCTGACTGTTTAATACTTGGCTCAAGTTTGTGGACCTGTTTTTGGAATGGTGTTCAGTTTGTTGCCCTTCCTTTTAGGAAACCGCACCAAGTGACATTCATTGTCTAGATCTGAAATCATGGACATGGTCTGAAGTGTAGGTATTTACATTTCACTCTTTCAAATGCTCATCTTTAAAAAATGGTCTACTGTTATCATAATAACAGCTTTGGTGTGTTTTTAAGACTTTTAACTGTTACCCTCCAAATGTCTTCTCCAGAGTGCCAGCATCCAATGTGCCAGGTGGAAGGTCGTGGCACAGCCTCACTGCAGTATCTGACAGCACTTTGTTTCTATTTGGTGGACTGAGTGTTGACTGCAAACCAATGAGTAAGTTATTTACCCAATGTAGTCCCAGTTGGACTAAATCCTTACTCAGCTGTTACGCAACAGTTTGACCCTCCCAGAATGCATTGTGTTCCACGGAGCTATTTCTTTCTCATAATATCTATTATGTTTCTGTAGGTGATAGATGGGTTTTAGATGTTGAGACAAAGACATGGAGGGAGTTTGAACATCCAAACAACAACAAACCAAGGTAGTACAGTAGCTGGTCAGTTTAGCGTCTAGCTACTAATCTGATTAGACTGGTATCACTGGTAAGACTCCCTGATAAATAAAGGTTTCCATCTAATCTGAAGTCTGTATGTGCAGATCATTCAGTGAAGAGGAATTAGCCTAGAATGTACAATGATTATACTGAGTATACTGAGTCTCTGTACTTTGATGAAATCCCCCATTTCATTGACTTTCCCCCCCTGCAGGTTGTGGCACACTGCAAGCCAAGCAAAGGACTCTGATGTCATTGTGTTCGGGGGTAGTTGTGACTACATCCTCCAAGTAGGAACATATGAGAATTTGACGGTATGATGAAAGCCTTCAGCCAAATCATTACAGTAACCCTGGTTTATGAAGAATCATTGACACTACAACTAACTGTTCGTTTTCACATTGTTTCAGGGCCACAGCAACGATGCACTTGTTTTCCAGACCCAGCCTTATCCCCTCTTTCGGTAAACTTTCTCATAATAATCACAGATTTTATTTACATCACATGTAATGTTCGTTTTCGTTGTCCCGTAAAGCAGCAATCAGCAGTAGAAACAATAACAACGTGTTTTCCCCGCCCCTGTTTTGGTAAAAGACTGAGGGATGGGGCTGGAGAAATGTAACGACTCAAATTTATAGACAGAGCTATGGATGGAAGGACTGACCAGCCATGATATCAAAATGATAGTTTTAACCATGTTTGGAGGATATTTGGTGTTTGTTTACATTCACTTTGTTTACAAACATTAGAGTAAAACAAGCTTACATTTAGGGTTTCTGATTGGGTAGACAGTTGAACTAAGCTCATGAGGCATTGATAAGTTATAGTCTTCAAGAAGCAATGGGTACATATCATTAATTTATATGTCCAAAAATCGATGTAGCAACTGCTGATTTCCCCTTTAAACATGTTGTTGTGTCTTACAGGATCTGTGTGGACTGCATAGCAAAGAATGTGAAGAACTGCAAGATGCTTCAAAACCAGTTTCCATCTCTGCCCCGGAAGCTACTGCAAGCTGTACAGAGGAGAACGTCTAGAAAAATATAATACATACAGTGCATTGGGAAAGTATTCAGACCCCTTGACTTTTCCCACATTTTGTTACGTTACAGCCTTATTCTAAAAGGTATTACATTGGTTTTTCCCCCTCATCAATCTACACACAATACCCCATAATGACAAAGCAAAAACAGGTTTCTAGACATTTTAACTAATTTATAAAAAATAAAAAACTGAAATATCATATTTACATAAGTATTCAGACCTTTACTCAGTACTTTGTTGAAGCACCTTTGGCAGTGATTACAGCCTCGAGTCTTCTTGGGTATGACGCTACAAGCATGGCACACCTGTATTTGGGGAGTTTCAGGTTGGATGGGGAGTGTCGCTGCACAGCTATTTTCAGGTCTCTCCAGAAATGTTAGATTGGGTTCAAATCCGGGCTCTGGCTGGGCCACTCAAGGACATTCAGAGACTTGTCCCGAAGCCACTCCTGTATTTGTCTTGGCTGTAAGCTTAGGGTTGTTGTCCTGTTGGAAGGTGAACCTTCACCCCAGTATGATGTCCTGAGCACTCTGGAGCAGGTTTTCATCAAGGATCTCTCTGTACTTTGCTCCGTTCATCTTTGCCTCGATCCTGACTAGTCTCTCAGTCTCTGCCGCTGAAAAACATCCCCACATCATGATGCTGCCACCACCATGCTTCACCGTAGGGATGGTGCCAGGTTTCCTCTACAAGTGACGCTTGGAATTCAGGCCAAATAGTTCAATCTTGGTTTCATCAGACCAGAGAATCTTGTTTTTCATGGTCTGAGAGTCTTTAGGTGCCTTTTGGCAAACTCCAAGCGTGCTTTCATGTGCCTTTTACTGAGGAGTGGCTTCCATCTGGCCACTCTACCATAAAGGCCTGATTGGTGGAGTGCTGCAGAGATGGTTTTCCTTCTGGAAGGTTCTCCCATCTCCACAGAGGAACTCTAGAGCTCTGTCAGAGTGACCATCGGGTTCTTGGTCACCTCCCTGACCAAGGCCCTTCTCCCCCGATTGCTCAGTTTGGCTGGGCGGCCAGCTCTAGGAAGAGTCTTGGTGGTTCCAAACTTCTTCCATTTAAGAATGATTGGGATCTTCAATGCTGCAGAAATGTTTTGGTACCCTTCCCCAGATCTGTGCCTCGACACAATCCTTTCTCTGAGCTCTACGGACAATTCCTTCGACCTCATGGCTTGGTTTCTGCTCTGTCAACTGTGGGACCTTATATAGACAGGTGTGTGCCTTTCCAAATCATGCTCAATCAATTGAATTTACCACAGGTGGACTCCAATCAAGTTGTAGAAACATCTCAAGGATGATCAATGGAAACAGGATACACATGAGCTCAATTCTGAGTCTCATAGCAAAAAGTCTCATGTAAATAAGATATTTCTGTGTTTTATTTTTAATACATTTGCAAAAATATCAAAAAACCTGTTTTCGCTTTGTCATTATGGGGTATTGTGTGTAACATTTTTATTTAATCCATTTTAGAATAAGGCTGTAACATAACAAAATGTGGAAAAAGTTAAGGGGTCTGAATACTTTCCGAAGGCACTGTATAATAAAATCTAATAAAGATGATCTCAGAGAGATAGTGTTCAACGGTAGAGGCTGCAGTAAAGTGATAATGCAGAGTAGGTCTATATTTAAAGGGTATGTGGGGACATTCTGTCCTGCAAAACATGTATTAATGTATTATACTGTGTATAAAACCACACACTTCAACAGTCAATGACCGACCTTGATTAAATACTTATTTTAATCTTGCACAATGAAAATGTTTTTTTTTTGTAAGTATTTCAGCGAGATCAGTCGTTGTCTCTTCAAGTGTGTCGTTTTCTAGGCCTAGGGCTAGGCAAATATGTGTTTCGGTTTCCAAGCTGCTTTCCTGCCAGTGCCAGCACCTTGCATATCTGTGCACAGGGCTCTACCTCCATTTTGTTGACTTTATTTATCTGCACATATTTAAATGTTTTACAGATTAGTGTATATGCTATGCCTGAATGAGTACTGCAGTAAAAGCTCAGGTGGAATAAAGATATACACAGAACACTCACACTACTGTGGTAGAGAATCAAATACATGTTGACGTCACTTTGGTCTCTCTGAAAGAGTAGGACAGAATCTGAGCTGACGTCAGCTAAAAATACTTGAGAGAACAGTGAGAATTATTACTGCTGAATCCTTCTGTACTAGAGGCCTCCATTCCTCCTGATTTACCCCATGTGACCCTCCTGGGTTTCCTCTTTCATCATTCTGACGTATAGTTATGAGTGTGCCTTGTTTCAACAAGACCACTCTAGATAAACAACTACTACTAGTATTATTAGTAGTACTACTACCACAGTCACTACTACATACTACTACCACAGTCACTACTACTACTACTACCACAGTCACTACTACTACTACCACAGTCACTACTACATACTACTACCACAGTCACTACTACGTACTACTACCACAGTCACTACTACGTACTACTACCACAGTCACTACTACATACAACTACCACAGTCACTACTACTACTACTACCACAGTCACTATTACTACGTACTACTACCACAGTCACTATTACTACGTACTACTACCACAGTCACTACTTCGTACTACTACCACATTCACAACTACATACTACTACCACAGTCACTACTACTACATACTACTACCACAGTCACTACTACGTACTACTACCACAGTCACTACTACATACTACTACCACAGTCACTACTACTACCACAGTCACTACTACATACTACTACCACAGTCACTACTACTGTGTACTACTACCACAGTCACTACTAAATACTACTACCACAGTCACTACTACATACTACTACCACTGTCACTACTACTATGTACTACTACCACAGTCACTACTACTACGTACTACTACCACATTCACTACTACATACTACTACCACAGTCACTACTACTACTACTACTACCACAGTCACTATTACATACTACTACCACATTCACTACTACATACTACTACCACAGTCACTACTACTACTACTACTACCACAGTCACTACTACATACTACTACCACAGTCACTACTACTATGTACTACTACCACAGTCACTACTACTACGTACTACTACCACAGTCACTACTACATACTACTACCACAGTCACTACTACATACTACTACCACAGTCACTACTACTACTACTACCACAGTCACTACTACTACTACCACAGTCACTACTACTACTACTACCACAGTCACTACTACTGTGTACTACTACCACAGTCACTACTACATACTACTACCACAGTCACTACTACGTACTACTACCACAGTCACTACTACGTACTACTACTACCACATTCACTACTACGTACTACTACCACAGTCACTACTACTACATTTACATTTACATTTTAGTCATTTAGCAGACGCTCTTATCCAGAGCGACTTACAGTTAGTGAGTGCATACATTATTTTATTGCTGGAATCAAACCCACAACCCTGGCGTTGCAAACGCCATGCTCTACCAACTGAGCTACATCCCTGCCGGCCATTCCCTCCCCTACCCTGGACGACGCTGGGCCAATTGTGCGCCGCCTCATGGGTCTCCCGGTCGCGGCCGGCTACGACTACTACTACCACAGTCACTACTACATACTACTACCACAGTCACTACTACATACTACTACCACAGTCACTACTACATACTACTACCATAGTCACTACTACATACTACTACCACAGTCACTACTACATACTACTACCACAGTCACTACTACGTACTACTACCACATTCACTACAACATACTACTACTGCAGTCACTACTACTACGTACTACTACCACAGTCACTACTACATACTACTACCACAGTCACTACTACATACTACTACCACAGTCACTACTACTACTACCACAGTCACTACTACGTACTGCTACCACAGTCACTACAACATACTACTACTGCAGTCACTATAACGTACTACTACCACAGTCACTACTACATACTACTACCACAGTCACTACTACATACTACTACCACAGTCACTACTACATACTACTACCACAGTCACTACTACGTACTACTACCACAGTCACTACTACTACGTACTACTACCACAGTCACTACTACATACTACTACCACAGTCACTACTACATACTACTACCACAGTCACTACTACTACTATTTCTGTATGGACCTCGCTTTGTGCACGGGGGTATTGTCATGCTGAAACAGGAAAGGGCCTTCCCCAAAGTTGGAAGCACAGAATCATCTAGAATGTAATTGTATGCTGTATGGTTAAGATTTCCCTTCACTGGAACTAAAGGGCCTAGCCCAAACCATAAAAAACAGCCCCAGACCATTATTCCTCCTCCACCAAACTTTACAGATGGCACTATGCATCAGAGCAGGTAGCGTTCTCCTGGCATCCGCCAAACCCAGATTTGTCCGTTGGACTGCCAGATAGTGAAGTGTGATTCATCACTCCAGAGAACGCATTTCCACTGCTTCAGAGTCCAATGGCGGCGAGCTTTACACCACTCCAGCTGATGCTTGGCATTGCACATAGTGATCTTAGGCTTGCTCGGCCATGGAAACCCATTTCATGAAGCTCCCAACGAACAGTTCTTGTGCTGACGTTGCTTCCAGAGGAAGTTTGGAACTCGGTAGTGAGTGTTGCAACGGAGGACAGACGCTACACGCTTCAGCACTCGGTGGTCCCGTTCTGTGAGCTTGTGTAGCCTACCACTTCATAGATGAGCCGTTGTTGCTCTTAGACGTTTCCACTTCACAATAACAGCACTTACAGTTGACCGGGGCAGCTCTAGCAGGGCAGAAAGTTGACGAACTGACGTGTTGGAAAGGTGGCATCCTATGACGGTGGAACTTTGAAAGTCACTGAGCTCTTCAGTAAGGCCATTCTACTGCCAATGTTTGTCTATGGAGATTGCATGGCTGTGGGCTCGATTTTATACACCTGTCAGCAACGGATGTGGCTGAAATAGCCGAATCCATTAATTTGAAGGGGTGTCCACATACTTTTGTAAATATAGGGTATCACTAAAGGCTACTATCCCTACTGTAATACAGTCATCAGCATGTTCAACACCAGCAATTTCAATTTCTAAACGTGTTCGATTAACATACAAATATCTTTGGCCAACTGAAGCAAGTAACACAATTTTTCTTTAGGAAAACTACCTATTCTAGATGCTATTTGACCTCTGGCCTGGCTACAACATTGATGACAATGGTACTGTTAGTATGACCACCATGGCATATAGCTCCCCTCAATATTCCAAAGAATTGTGAGTGAAATGTGTTGAAGTGTGTAGACAGTGGTGTCTGTTACTCTCACACAGGTAAGCAGTCTAGCCCAGAGAAGCATACACACATCCGTCCTGCTTCAGTCTCCCTGCATCCAGCCCATATCCCCACAGCATCACACACACCACACTCACACAGGTACACACACACACACACACACACAAACACACACACCCACACTCGTTTTATATATCTATTAAATATCTATTAAACTTGTTTTATATATCTATTAAATTTGAAGTATATATCTATTAAACTTGTTTTATGCATCTATTAAACTTGTTTTATATATCTATTAAACTTGTTTTATATATCTATTAAATATCTATTAAACTTGTTTTATATATCTATCGAACTTGTTTTATATATCTATTAAACTTGTTTTATATATCTATTAAATATCTATTAAACTTGTTTTATATATCTATTAAATTTGAAGTATATATCTATTAAACTTGTTTTATGCATCTATTACATTTGTTTTATATATCTATTAAACTTGTTTTATATATCTATTAAACTTGTTTTATATATCTATTAAACTTGTTTTATATATCTATTAAACTTGTTTTATATATCTATTAAATATCTATTAAACTTGTTTTATACATCTATTAAATATCTATTAAACTTGTTTTATACATCTATTAAATATCTATTAAACTTGTTTTATATATCTATCGAACTTGTTTTATATATCTATTAAACTTGTTTTATATATCTACTAAAGTTGTTTTATCCGTTTTATCACTCTGCATTAACATGCATTGATCAGAGAAACATGTTCTGTTTGAATGAATAAAATCAGAAACTGTGTCAAATGTATGGAACATTTCTCATCCCTCAGTATGACTTCATTTGTAAAATAAATTATCACCTGCTAAACTAAATTATACTTCAGACATTTTTCAATCAAAACATAATCCGTAATGTCATTCAATTAAATCAAAATATGCTCAAAGGTTGTCCCCAATAATAATACACTATCATCATTCATTTTCTCATAACATCTAATGAAAATTGCATGCATTGTTAAGAAAGGAAAAACAAAAAGTTTTCCCATACAGCTTCTCAAGGTTGTGTAGTTCAATTGACTACAATATGGCCACATTAAATGACTACATTTTGACCCAGACGTGTGTTATTACTTGTGTGAAACAGTGTTGAAGGATATCAACAAGCTTTGATTACGTCCCAAATGGCACCCTATTCCCTTTATAGTGCACTACTTTTGACCATAGCTCTACACCAAAAGTAGTGCACTACATAGTGAATGGGCCCTGGTCAAAGTAGTAAAAAATACAGTATATGGAATAGGATGCCATTTGGGACGCATCCAAAGCTTGTGGATATCTCTCAACACCAAGTAGTGTACTATATAGGAAATGGACCCTGGTCAATAACACTGCACTATACAGTGGATAGGCTGCTATTTGGGATGCATCCTTTGTCTCTGAACCCGTTCCAGCCAGACAGTTATTCTCTCTTAGGGTCACCTACAATGACAGACATAAATGACCTGTATCCTCCTGCGACAAGTTTTCAAAAGTTTGCTTTCCGTTGGGTTTCAAAATACGATTGAACTGAAATATGTTACACCTGACCATTAAAATGTTTTGGGGTGGGGGTGCTGTCGACGGGGACGGGAAAGAGGGTATTTATATGTGGGAACTCAATCAAAACTGTTGGAAAAGCATTCCAGGTGAAGCTGGTTGAGAGAATGCCAAGAGTGTGCAAAGCTGTCATCAAGGCAAAGGGTGGCTATTTGAAGAATCTCAAATATACAAAATATTTTTATTTGCTTAGCACATTCTTGGTTACTATATGATTCCATATGTGTTATTTCATAATTGTGATGTCTTCACTATTATTCTACAATGTAGAAAATAGTAAAAATAAAGAAAAACCCTTGAATGAGTAGGTGTTCTAAAACTTTTGACCGGTAGTGTATATCTGACCCTAACCCTAACCCAACTATATCTGCCGAACACACAGGTTAGACTATTATACTGAATGATTTACTGCAGTATTTAACCACCTGCAGAAAATACCCCTTGAAAAATGGATTTTAGGTTAATTTAGGTCAAGTTTTGATTAATACAATATTTACCCATATTGGTTTTTCCTGTCAGCTTTTACATACGCTCCAGACTTATCTTAGATAAACTAGATCTAGAAGAATACTTTATTAATCCATACGAGATGGAAATTGGTCTTCATCTGTACCCAACCCCTCCGATACACACACACACACACACACACACACACACACACACACACACACACACACACACACACACACACACACACACACACACACACACACACACATTCGGTCTAAAGATACTTTGCCCAGTTAGAGTGTGTGACCCTTAGCAGTCAACGTTGGACCTCAGTACGGTCAGGACAGGGTCATGTCTCCACATCAGTGTGATGAGGGTAGTGACACATTACCACCATGTTTGCATAGAGATTCAGAGCAAACACAGTCCTGGGCCCATATCCACAAAGCCTCTCAGAGTAGGAGAGCTGATCCAGAATCAGTATTGCCTTTTAGCTCATAATGAATAAGATATAATTTGGACAGGGGGACGTGATCCTAGATCAGCACTCCTCCTCTGAGACGTTGTGTGGATATGGGCCCCAGGGCTTCAAGTGGAGCATCACTTCCCAAAGCTGATAGCATGCGGGACAGTCAGCTCAAGTGCCAAAAGTAAATGAGGTATTGGTTGGGTTTATCACTTTAAAGAACCAGGTAGTGTGAAGTTTCACTCTATGGCTGATTGCACATGACACGGGCTTGTTTTGTACTAGGCTATTTTATGTATTGTCCTGAACTTTCTTTCTGTTTTAAATGCTGTTTTTTTATTTTGAGAGCTCTGGTGAGATGGCCAATGTATTGAATACATATGGACTATGGCAAATTAACTTAAATAAACGTGAACTTTCTGCTACACAAAGCAGGTTCGTTTTCTAACATATTTCAGCATCACTTGTAAATACAACTAGTAAACATCCTAGTTGCCATAGACCTTATGTTACACAAAGTGAGGAAAATCGAAAAACTGACCTCAGTTCAGTGTCTGGGGGAAACTTCCGTTTTGTAGAGGGAGCTGGTAAGGCGCTATTAACAAATCAGGTTCATGCATTTGGCGTGACGTCACACAACATCATGGCGGCGTACATGCTGAACAAAAACACAGCACACTTTTACCCACAAAGATAAGCAATCGGATAATGACAAACGATTCAATTTGCGTTTAAATGGGCAAGTAATCGACCGTTCATCAAATGATGAACAAGAAAACTGACGACGAAATATGCCGAACCCAAGAAAGCATGACCCTCCCACTGGCTCAAATAACTTCAGTGAAATCTGGAGTCGTGTTTACAAACTTTCTCAAAACAGGTTGACAACAAACAAATCGGGTAAAAGCCAGAAACTGACACCTCAATCTTCACCTTCTGTCAGGAAGTCACCACATTCTCGTTCTAAAGGTAAGATGGTGGCTAAAAGTGCACGGGAAAGGTCTTGCTAACCAGCTAGTTGGGTAACTAACAACAGCTAGACTCGAGCTAATTTGGCCAAACTTGCGTGTAGGTTGCAGGATAAACAGCTCTAACGTTAATTAGCTGGCCAGAGACGTAGCTAGCTAGCTAGTTAGCTAGCTAGCTAGGGCCACTTTCAGTTGCCAAACGTTCTCGGAACATTGCAGATAGAAATGCCATGTATATAGCTGATGTGATTCCTCATTCCACATGCCACAGGCATGTTTGATTTACACAGACTATTTCTATCTGAGCGTTCCAAAACGTTGCCTCCTGCTGAACGCGCCCCAGGTGTAGTTTATTAGGATCCCCGCTAGTTACAGCACATGCAGCAGCTACTCTTCCTGGGGTCCACATAAAACGTACAGATAAATTACTAAGTACAGAACAGTTATAGACAAGGACATCATATATATACAACATTACAATAAGAGTTTTATATATTAGAAAGACACCAAGAGACAACAAAAATACGATTTACACACTATTCATATATACATATTCATATTCTTATATACAGTTAAATGAGCTCGTTAGAAAGAGGAGAGGCGCTGTGATACAATGTTTTCTTTGTTTTTTTAATCTGTTTTTTTAAAGCTAAACTAACTTTTTGCCTAAGTAACCTCTGGTGGCAGAGCATTCCACGATGACATGGCACAATACATAATTGAGCAATGCATTAGCTCCTAGTCGCTCCTCACGCGCTGATGCCGTCCCTATAGTGTGCCAGTGTGACCAGGTAGAACCCGTTGTTGTTGTTCACCTATCTAGTATGTCTAGCGACCTCCTTACAGATAATTTTGTTCCCACCAGATTTGGAGACCCCCAAACGGCGAGCGAGGGGCAGATACACGGGCTTAAACAACACTGCTGATTCCCCTGGGGATGGAGATATTTTGCAAGACATCATATGGGACCCGGCATCACCTACTCCTGCTAGAAGTGGTATGATGGTGGTGTTAAGTCACGTGATGAGCGAAGGCTGATTAGCTTTAACATTAACATCACTTTTTCCTTCATTCGTCCTCCTACTCATTCTACTCACACCTATCAGACCATCATGTGTCATCCTCAATCCACCCATCTTTTTGTTCTCCTTCTCAAAGCCAGCACATGATGGTGTCTTAGTTGATATGAGGTCATGTTTAATTCCCCCACAGATCACATAGCCTACATATAGGCTACTTAAAGTTTCTGCTAGTGGCCCAAAGTGATTGTGACTATGTACACTACCAGTCAAAAGGTTTAGAACACCTACTCATTCAAGGGTTTTACTTTTTTTTTTTTTTTTACTATTTTCTACATTGTGGAATAATAGTGAAGACATCAAAACTATGAAATAATACATATGGAATCATGTAGTAACCAACATAGTGTTAAACAAATCCAAATTTTATATATTATTTTTTATATTTGAAATTCTTCAAATAGCTACCCTTTTCGTTGATGACAGCTTTGCACACTCTTGGCATTCTCTCAACCAGCTTCATGAGGTAGTCACCTGGAATTCATTTCAATTAACAGGTGTGCCTTCTTAAAAGTTAATTTGTGGAATTTCTTTCCTTCTTAATGCGTTTGAGCCAATCAGTTGTGTTGTGACAAGGTAGGGGGGTATACAGAAGATAGCCCTATTTGGTAAAATACCAAGTCCATATTATGGCAAGAACAGCTAAAATAAGCAAAGAGAAACGATAGTCCATCATTACTTTAAGACCTGAAGGTCAGTCAATATGGAACATTTCAAGAACTTTGAAAGTTTCTTCAAGTGCAGTTGCAAAAATCATCAAGCGCTATGATGAAACTGGCTCTCATGAGGACCGCCACAGGAAAGGAAGACCCAGAGTTACCTCTGCTGCAGAGGATAAGTTCATTAGAGTTACCAGCCTCAGAAATTGCAGCCCAAATAAAGGCTTCACAGAGTTCAAGTAACAGACACATCTCAAGTAACAGACACATCTCAAAATCAACTGTTCAGAGGAGAGTGTGTGGATCAGGCCTTCATGGTCGAATTGCTGCAAAGAAACCACTACTAAAGGACACCAATAAGAAGAAGAGACTTGCTTGGGCCAAGAAACACGAGCAATGGACATTATACAGGTAGAAATTTGTCCTTTGGTCTGTAGTCCAAATTTGAGATTTTTGGTTCCAACCGCCATGTCTTTGTGAGACGCGGTGTGGGTGAACGGATGATCTCCACATGTGTATTTCCCACCGTAAAGCATGGAGGAGGAGGTGTTTTGGTGTGGGGGTGCTTTGCTGGTGACACTGTCTGTGATTTATTTAGAATTGAAAGCACACTTAACCAGCATGGCTACCACAGCATTCTGCAGTGATATCCCATCTGGTTTGAGCTTAGTGGGACTATCATTTGTTTTTCAACAGGACAATGACCCAACACACCTCCAGGCTGTGTAAGGGCTATTTTACCAAGAAGGAGCATGATGGAGTGCTGCATTAGATGACCTGGCCTCCACAATCCCCCAACCTCAACCAAATTGAGATGGTTTGGGATGAGTCGGACCGCAGAGTGAAGGAAAAGCAGCCAACAAGTGCTCAGCATATGTGGGAACTCCTTCAAGACTGTTGGAAAAGCATTCCAGGTGAAGCTGGTTGAGAGAATGCCAAGAGTGTGCAAAGCTGTCGTCAAGGTGAAGGGTGGCTATTTGAAGAATCTCAAATATAAAATATATTTTGATTTGTTTAACTCTTTTTTTGGTTACGACATGATTCCATATGTGTTATTTCATAGTTTTGATGTCTTCACTATTATTCTACAATGTAGAAAATAGTAAAAATAAAGAAAAAGCGTTGAATGTGTAGGTGTTGTAAACCTTTTGACCGGTGGTGTAAATGTGGCAACAGAAGGCTAACTGTTCCTTATTCTCCAGAAGGGCCCAGCAACACCAGAGTTGTTGAGATATCAGACATCGTTAATCGGATCGCCCCTAAGGTCAGTGTATAAAACGTGTTCACCGTCTCACTGAGGTCCATTGATAGTTGCTGGCTGCCTGCAGCACCGACATGTTTTTTAATCATTGTGTGTTACTGTGGATATAAAGGCCTTGTTATATAGAAAGATTAAAATGTAAAAGACTGCATTTCACTGTGTTGATTTATTTCAGTGGATGCAAAGATATACACTCTAAGTGGATGTGATACTGCTTTGAAGGAAGACATTCTAAATATGGTACTTCTCGAAGCACTGGGGGCTAAAGCCTGTGCCCATGCTTGACACATTGGTTTTTCTCACAACTCCAAAATCTTTAGGTTGGTCACAGCACACAAACCAGCTGTTATATACCATGTGTTCCTTTTCCAGGATGCCCAGCATGTCTCTGTGGATAGTCCTCTGCTCCAGTGGATTGGGGACAGTGCTGTCCCCTGTACTCCAGAGGTACGCCCGCCCAGAGCCAGGAAGAAATCCACTCGGTGAGTGAACTACTATACTGCACTTGAACAAATCAAATTGTATTTGTCACATGCGCCGAATACAACAGGTGTAGACCTTACAGTGAAATGCTTACTTACGAGCCCTTAACCAACAATGCCGTTCAAGAAATTGAGTTAAGAAAATATTTACTAAATAAACTAAAGTAAAACATTTAAATAAAAAGTAACACAATAAAATAACAATAACGGGGCTATATACAGGGGGTACCGGTACCGAGTCAATGTGCGGGGGTAAAGGTTAGTCCAGGTAAATTGTACGTGTAGGTAGGGCTAAAGTGACTATGCATAGATAATAAACAGCGAGTAGCAGCAGTGTAAAAACAAAGGGGGTGGTGTCAATGCAAATAGTCCAGGTGGCCATTTGATTAATTAATTAAAGTCTTATGGCTTGGGGGTAGAAGCTGTTAAGGAGCCTTTTGGACCTAGACTTGGCGCTCCGGTACCGCTTGCCGTGCGGTAGCAGAGAGAACAGTCTATGACTTGGGTGACTGGAGTCTTTGACAATTTTTTGGGCCTTCCTCTGACACCGCCTAGTATATAGGTCCTGGATGGCAGGAAGCTTGGCCCCAGTGATGTACTGGGCTGTACGCACTACCCTCTCAGTCGGATGCCGAGCAGTTGCCATACCAGGCGGTGATGCAACCGGTCAGGATGCTCTCGATGGTGAAGCTGTAGAACGTTTTGAGGATCTGGGGACCCATGCCAAATCTTTTCAGTCTCCTGAGGGGGAAAAGGCATTGTTGTGCCCTCTTCACGACTTTCTTGGTGTGTTTGGACCATGATAGTTTGTTGGTGATGTGGACACCAAGGACCTTGAAACTCTCAACCCGCTCCACTACAGCCCTGTCGATGTGAATAGGGGCGTGTTCGGCCCTCCTTTTCCTGTAGTCTATGATCATCTACTTTGTATTGCTCACGTTGAGGGAGAGGTTGTTGTCCTGGCACCACACTGCCATGTCTCTGACCTCCTCCCTATAGGCTGTCTCATCGTTGTCGGTGATCAGGCCTACCACTGTTGTGTCGTAGGCAAACTTAATGATGGTGTTGGAGTCGTGCTTAGCCATGCAGTCGTGGGTGAACAGGGAGTACAGGAGGGGACTAAGCACGCACTCCTGAGGGGCCCCCGTGTTGAGGATCAGCGTGGCAGATGTGTTGTTGCCTGCCCTTCAGGAAGTCCAGGATCCAGTTGCAGAGGGAGGTGTTTAGTCCCAGGGTCCTTAGCTTAGTGATGAGCTTTGAGGGCACTATGGTGTTGAATGCTGAGCTGTAGTCAATGAACAGCATTCTCACATAGGTGTTCCTTTTGTCCAGGTTGGAAAGGGCAGTGTGGAGTGCGATAGAGATTGCATCATCTGTGGATCTGTTGGGGCGGTATGCGAATTGGAGTGGGTCTAGGGTTTCCGGGATGATGGTGTTGATGTGCGCCATGACCAGCCTTTCAAAGCACTTCATGGCTACAGACGTGAGTGCTCCGGGGGGTAGTCATTTAGGCAGGTTACCTTAGTGTTCTTGGGTACAGGGACTATGGTGGTCTGCTTGAAACATGTTTGTATTACAGATTCGTTCAGGGAGAGGTTGAAAATGTCAGTGAAGACACTTGCCAGTTGGTCTGTGCATGGTCTGAGTACACGTCCTGGTAATCCGTCTGGCCCCCGCACTTGTGACTGTTGACCTGTTTAAAGGTCTTGCTCACGTCGGCTACGGAGAGCGTGATCACACAGTCGTCCGGAACAGCTGGTGCTCGCATGCATGCTTTAGTGTTGCTTGCCTCGAAGCGAGCATAGAAGTAATTTAGTTCATCTGGTAGGCTTGCGTCACTGGTCAGCTTGCTGCTGGGTTTCCCTTTGTAGTCTGTAATAGTTTGCAAGCCCTGCCACATCCGACGAGCGTCAGAGCCGGTGTAGTAGGATTCAATCTTAGTCCTGTATTGACGCTTTGCCTGTTTGATGGTTCGTCTGAGGGCATAGCAAGATTTCTTATAAGCATCCGGATTAGTGTCCCGCTCCTTGAAAGCGGCAGCTCTAGCCTTTAGCTCGGTGCGGATGTTACCTGTAATCCATGGCTTCTGGTTGGGATATGTACGTACGGTTACTGTGGGGACGACGTCGTCGATGCACTTATTGATGAAGC
Source organism: Coregonus lavaretus (assembly GCF_964263955.1). Taxonomy (NCBI): domain Eukaryota; kingdom Metazoa; phylum Chordata; class Actinopteri; order Salmoniformes; family Salmonidae; genus Coregonus; species Coregonus lavaretus. The sequence goes on along the minus strand of NW_028161049.1, from coordinate 132,426 downwards.
CAGTGACTGAGGTGGTATACTCCTCAATGCCATTGGATGAATCATGGAACATATTCCTGTCTGTGCTAGCAAAACAGTCCTGTAGCGTAGCATCTGCATCATCTGACCACTTCTGTATTGAGCGAGTCACTGGTACTTCCTGCTTTAGTTTTTGCTTGTAAGCAGGAATCAGGAGGATAGAATTATGGTCAGATTTGCCAAATGGAGGGCGAGGGAGAGCTTTGTATGCGTCTCTGTGTGTGGAGTAAAGGTGGTCTGGAGTTTTTTCCCTCTGGTTGCACATTTAACATGCTGGTAGAAATTAGGTCAAACTGATTTAAGTTTGCCTGCATTAAAGTCCCCGGCCACTAGGGGCGCCGCTTCTGAATGAGCATTTTCCTGTTTGCTTATGGCCTTATACAGCTCGTTTGTGGTGGTAAATAGACGACTACGAAAAATATAGATGAAAACTCTCTTGGTAGATAGTGTGGTCTACAGCTTATCATGAGGTACTCTACCTCAGGCGAGCAATACCTCGAGACCTCCTAAATAGACACACACCCCCACCCCTCGACTTACCAGACGTAGCTGTTCTGTCCTGCCGATGCATGGAAAACCCAGCCAACTGTATATTATACGTGTCGTTGTTCAGCCACGACTCGGTGAAACATAAGATATTACAGTTTTTAATGTCCCGTTCGTAGGATAGGCTCGAACGGAGATCATCCAGTTTATTCTCCAGTGATTGCACGTTGGCCAATAGAACGGATGGTAGAGGCGGGTTACCCACTCGCCGACAAATTCTCACAAGCCACCCCGATCTCCTCCCCCTGTATTTCCGTCTTTTCTTCACGCGAACGACCTGGATTTGGGCCTGGTCTTGGAGAAGCAGAATATCCTACAAGTCGGACTCATTAAAGAAAATATCTTCGTCCAGTTCAGGTGTTCTGATATCCAGAAGCTCTTTTCGGTCATAAGAGACGGTAGCAGCAACATTATGTACAAAATAAGTTACAAACAATGCGAAAAAACACACAAATTAGCACAGTTGATTAGGAACCCGCAAAATGGCAGCCATCCCCTCCATTATGATATTAAGACATGATATTAAATCACTTGTGTAATCAGGTTGACAAGTTGAAAACCTTTATTTAAGATGTAAAGTTTATTTCTCTTCCAATAGTTGTTTGTCTTATTCCAGTAATTATCTTTATCAGATCATTCTTGCAGTCTGATATTTTGCTAGTGCTTATACTAGTTTTTTCAAAGGTTCCTCAATATAGTTATTATGCCTTCCTTGTTCATATCTCCTCTCCTCTCCTCTCCACAGGAAAAGCTCAGTGGATGACTTGATGCAGCTGGCCAGGCAGTTTGACATCAACATGCACCAGCAGGACAGAGAGAAGAAGAGTGCTGAACACACAAACAATACCATAAACAACAACAACAACAACAGGTACGGGGAGGAACCCAAGTGCCCGACAATAATGACGTCATCAGCCCATCAGGTAGAGGCGGAGCTTAACGCTCTGTTCGACGGGCCGACGCAGCGAATCACCGGACGGCTCAGCCAAGGGTCGACCGCCTCCACCTGTTCTCAGGAAGTCAAGGTTCAAGTTGGGGTCAGCCATCTCACTGCTGATGACCTCATCAAAGAGTGGGAGGTCAAGCCTGGCGGGGGAATCCCGTCTGGTCCTACGGCTCGTACTGGTGAAGAGGTAGTAGGACAGTGGAACTCCACGACCACTGTGGCGAAAGACGAGGACTTTGACTGGGAGGATGATGACCTTCTCAACGACCCTATCGTGTTGGAGATCACCCAGAATCCTGAGGGGCTGAAAACGCCAGCCCCCAAACCCAGCAGCTCACTGACTCTGAGCACTGACAGAGACAACACACAGCTGGTAACAGATACAGAAAAGACCCTTCCACCCCCACCCTCCTCTGCTACCTCTAATCCTACCGGTCTGCACTCTCACTCTGTCTGGAAGGGGACAAGCACACACCCTCAACCCTCAAACAGAGGTGTCCTCACTGGGCCATGTCCTAAACTCAAGCCCACCAGCAGAAGCACTTTCCTGCTGGAGCCCAACCCTTGTTTCCAGGTGAGTATGGCTCCGACAAGCAAAGAAGCACCCAGACCCTGCCTCACTGTTGGAGAGGCCCAACCTGAGAGACCCAGGCCCGGCTTGTCTGCGGCGGTTAGGTGCCCCAGTAGAGACTCTGCAGAAGGGAAGGCTGAGGGGGTGAGCAAAGCCACAACTCCAGCCTCACGTGGAACCCCAGCCCCAGTCACTGCTCCGGCCCAGGGCTCGGCTCCCACCCAAGCCACGGACTCCACTTTCAAAGACATCTCAGATGAGGACCTCCAGTCCCTGTTTGACTCTGAGTCGCTGTGGAACGACGATGAAGGTGACGATGACGAACTGCTGTATCAGGTGTGTGACGACGTGGAGAGGATCTCCAACAGTCAGCCCCAGTCCGGGAACGCTACCGTAACGACGGACGCCACAGAGGTCCACGTCCAAGAGAGCAAACCGAAAGCCCCTCCAACCGCCCCTCTGGCTATAGCGAGAGAGGGGTCTATGACTATGGATAGGGCTGTAGGTGCTACTAGCAATAGACAGTCAACCACCCGCTCCAACTCAGCACCAGGGGACAGGAGCAGCACCCCTGTGAACTTTCAGGGATGGAACATTCCAGTGAAAGCAGGAAATGTTGGGGTTGGACATCATACAGTCATGTCCCAGAGCCATCCAGGCAGTGGGGAGGGTCTGGGCAAGCTTACCCAGCTGAGGGGTGCTCCAGGCTGGGGAGCACTTGGCCTAGGATCCCTTGGAGTTAGAACCTTCCAAGCAGATAACTCAAAGACAGTCATGCCACGGACAGTTTCGGCAAGAACCCTCCCAAACTCAAATTCCCATCATGCATCATCGTTCAAGAGACATCTCTCGGACTCGGACGCCATCGGCAACAAAGGTGAGCTTTTTACCCCCTAAAAAAGCAAAACAAAGGTGAGCTTTGTTTGTGCATGTGACCCCCCCCCGCCACTTGTCGGATTAGCTCCAATATTACATTAAATGTTGCCCCTAACAGTACATAAGGCCAATCAGGAAGTTTACTCAAAGTGTTATCCACTTATCGCTGGAAGTCAAGCTAGTCCAGTGGACTGAAGAGAAGAGCTCCCCATAGTCAGCCAGTGTAGGCAGGTTTTAAACTTGTCAAGTACATGACAAACCACATCTAATGGAGACGGTCAAGTTTACTGAAGAGATGGCTATTGGGTCAGGGCCCTGAGAGGTTAGGAGGTGAAGAGATGGCTATTGGGTCAGGGCCCTGAGAGGTTAGGAGGTAAGTCGCTCTGGATAAGAGCGTCTGCTAAATGACACAAATGTAAATGTAAATGTAAAGAGATGGCTGTTGGGTCAGGGCTCTGAGAGGTTAGGAGGTGTACTTTAGAACTGAAGAGATGGCTGTTGGGTCAGGGCTCTGAGAGGTTAGGAGGTGAAGAGATGGCTATTGGGTCAGGGCTCTGAGAGGTTAGGAGGTAAAGATATGGCTATTGGGTCAGGGCTCTGAGAGGTTAGGAGGTGAAGAGATGGCTACTGGGTCAGGGCCCTGAGAGGTTAGGAGGTGTACTTTAGAACTGAAGAGATGGCTGTTGGGTCAGGGCTCTGAGAGGATAGGAGGTGAAGAGATGGCTATTGGGTCAGGGCTCTGAGAGGTTAGGAGGTGAAGAGATGGCTATTGGGTCAGGGCCCTGAGAGGTTAGGAGGTGTACTTTAGAATGGAATAGCTTCATTTTCTATTCAATGATGTCTTTTCAAAGTTGGAAAGGCTGAGTAAATGTTTGAATGTATTAACTTTTTGTGCATGAAAATGGATACACTAATTGTCTGTGCTTTTTATCTGTCAATTACTGTAGGCACATTCTGTCTTTTAAGCTTTTCAATCGCAGTCAGAGTCTTATTTCCATGTAATCTTATTTGTTTCTCAGTGTTTGTCAGCAGCCAAATGACAGGGAGATGCACAGAGGAGGAGATTGAGAGGAAGAAGCAGGAGGCCATAGCCAGGAGAAGGTCCAGGCAAACCTCCCTAAAAGCAGGGGGACTTCCTCCGTGACTAAGCAATGCATTCTACGGACACTAGATTAATACACAGTAAAACAGAATATCAATAGACGAGCTATCCTACGCTAGGTAGGTACCATAAACATTTCTAACGGTTTCTTCACAGAACGCTATCGGTTCTACTAGAACAGTGTTGCGTTACGGAGCTAGACTGCTCGACACACACGCATACACACACACACACACACACACACAGACCTTATCTCTGGTCTCTACTGGAGATGAATTGGTTTCTGTTGTTTGAGAGCTGCTGCACTTGTTTAGCTGCTTATAGTCTCACTATCGTTGACTTTCTGGAGGTCACTGAAAAGTTGAGTGGAATATACAGTAGCAACACTAAATCTGGACTCATTGCAAGCGGCTGGCTTGTAATGGCTTTACAGCACGTCGAAGGAGATTAGTGAAACTTTTTTACACTTGAATCTGTTGACATTCCAAGTAGATAATGAGTCTGCAGATCATCTTGATGAACATGTGAAGATCTGTTCTACCGTCTTCCAATAGTGTCTTTCAGTTGAACTGTAGGTCCATAACTCAGTACATTATAGTTCATCATGTTTACACTGCATGTGTTGACATGTGGGATATTAGGGCCGTGTGTTTTACACCTCAGCCATGAGAATAACACCAACACTAACCAGGTTTCCATCAGCCATGAGAATAACACCAACACTAACCAGGTTTCCATCAGCCATGAGAATAACACCAACACTAACCAGGTTTCCATCAGCCATGAGAATAACACCAACACTAACCAGGTTTCCATCAGCCATGAGAATAACACCAACACTAACCAGGTTTCCATCAGCCATGAGAATAACACCAACACTAACCAGGTTTCCATCAGCCATGAGAATAACACCAACACTAACCAGGTTTCCATCCAAACTTTTTATGCCAGTCGGATAAAAAAATGTCAGGACAGGCCTGATGGAAACAGGCGGCAGGTAGCTTAGTGGTTAAGAGCGTTGTGCCAGTAACCGAAAGGTCGCTGGTTCTAATCCCCGAGCCGACTAGGTGAAAAATCTGTCGATGTGCCCTTGAGCAAGGCACTTAAACCTAATTGCTCCTGTAAGTCGCTCTGGATAAGAACGTCTCCTAAATGACAAAAAAATAAATAAACAAAATACGATAGACAAGGTGGGATATTTCTGTTTCTGTAAATTCATAATGCGAGAAATGGCGGTGGAAACACCTTTATGAGCAAATATTGATATAATAACCATCATATAGCAGTAAACTTTGAGTCACGCGATGACATGTTGTGCGGTCCTCCCACTACGACTCAGGAAGCCATGCAGTTTATTAGGCTACAGATGAAAATATGTTATGTTGAACTTCGCAGGGTGGTGAAAGTCCAAGTTGATGAGCTTGATGCCCCTTTCCAATAAATATCGGAGGGTCTTATTCTGGTGACATGATGATCGATGCTTGGCTGCCATTTGACAAATAAATAAAAATCGAGCTCTTTTGTCCGTAATAATCTCATCATATAGGCTATACCCTCACTGTATCTGGGAGCTGTTGGCTAGAGAGCACATGTCAAGACCAGAGTGGGCACCTTCGCTGTACAACGCAACATTTGTAGTGACAAAGCCATCAGTAGAGTTGAAAATGCGACGGAATCCCATTTTGATCTTCACCAAGTCATCACGCACAGCCTTTTATCCACAAAAGTGGGAAAATGCGCATGTTCTTTTTTTTGTGCCGATTTTTTTAAATATTCGCATGAAAATCTGTCGCCAATTGGATGGAAACCTAGCTAATGACAGCAATTGGATGGAAACCTAGCTAATGACAGCAATTGGATGGAAACCTAGCTAATGACAGCGATTGGATGGAAACCTAGCTAATGACAGCGATTGGATGGAAACCTAGCTAATGACAGCGATTGGATGGAAACCTTGCTAATGACAGCAATTGGATGGAAACCTAGCGAATGACAGCGATTGGATGGAAACCTTGCTAATGACAGCAATTGGATGGAAACCTAGCTAATGACAGCGATTGGATGGAAACCTTGCTAATGACAGCAATTGTCTCAGGATGGTGCTGGAACATCTGACAGCAAAATAAAAGGCCAGTTTGATGAAAAAGCTTTAAATAAAGGTTGAAATCCAGGCATGTCCACGTGGTGGGTGTAAATCACAGGGCCCTAAGTACAATACTTCTGGGGAAAAGGTTCTGTATCTAGTTCTGTTATCGCAATGGGTCCATTGTATCAGTCAGGTCTCATTGACAATAGAGACAGATTATGCCTTGAAGAGGGGCACAGGTGGAGTCTCTATCAGAATGTTTTTTGTGTCTTTATCTGTGTAACAGAAATGACCAGTTATACCTAAAGACTGCTGTGTTGACCAAAACCTGGCGTATACTGTTTCATAGAAATACAAATAAATAATACTTTCAGATTTTGTAATCAAAGATGATCAAAGCAGTGTTTTTAGAGACTGCAACTCGGCTGTGAATCAAGACAGTGTTATGTTATGTGAAGTACTATTGTGACCTTATAATACCCAATATGTTAGAAAAGAATGGTGCTGTTCCTTTCATTTTTACTTGAATATGTCACTACTGACTAGATTTGACTTTTTCACGGTCTTGTCTTTAAAAAAATATATATTTTATTTTTCTCTACGTTGTCATAGTTACTTTGTTTTTATTTATTGTGGTGGTCCATATTTGCACAGGTCACAGTGGTATGAATAGACATACCACTGTCTATTCATACCACTATTCATACCATAGATATCTTATTCACTCTGAGTCAAAACCGCCATTAAACTATCATCAAAACTTGTCACCTTTCCTCTCAGATTCATTCCAACCCACGTGTGGCTCCTCCCACCAGCCTCCACTGGTGTGGCTTATTTAAAGAACGATGACAGACAAATGGCAATGGGCAACTTTGTACGTTTTGCATTCAACTCATCAACTTCAACTTGGGACAAGTCAGACATTGTGAACTGTTAATATCTCTCACGGTGGAAGATATTAGATAATTGAGGGATTATTTTTAATGTTGAATCTAATTTTGTCTTCCACACCTGCCGTATTGTGAGTGTGGTACAGTGTTTGTCTTTGTACTCCCTTGAGAATTCACCAGTGTACTTCTGGTGGGAGCCACAGCCATTTCTGGTGGGAGCCCCAGCCATTTCTGGTGGGAGCCCCAGCCATTTCTGGTGGGAGCCCCAGCCATTTCTGGTGGGAGCCCCAGCCATTTCTGGTGGGAGCCCCAGCCATTTCTGGTGGGACCCCCAGACATTTCTGATGGGAGCCCCAGACATTTCTGATGGGAGCCCCAGACATTTCTGATGGGAGCCAAAGCCATTGGTGTGTGTGTGTGTGTGTGTACTGTGCATTGGTGTGTGTGTGTGTACTGTGCATTGGTGTGTGTGTACTGTGCATTGGTGTGTGTGTACTGTGCATTGGTGTGTGTGTACTGTGCATTGGTGTGTGTGTGTGTGTGTACTGTGCATTGGTGTGTGTGTGTGTGTGTACTGTGCATTGGTGTGTGTGTGTGTGTGTACTGTGCATTGGTGTGTGTGTACTGTGCATTGGTGTGTGTGTACTGTGCATTGGTGTGTGTGTGTACTGTGCATTGGTGTGTGTGTGTGTGTGTACTGTGCATTGGTGTGTGTGTGTGTGTGTACTGTGCATTGGTGTGTGTGTACTGTGCATTGGTGTGTGTGTACTGTGCATTGGTGTGTGTGTGTGTACTGTGCATTGGTGTGTGTGTACTGTGCATTGGTGTGTGTGTGTACTGTGTATTCACCCTCCCCTCTCTCTCTCTCCAGCAGCACATTGACAGGAAATCTAAATGGTACGACAATTTGGCACGGGCATAAAGGTGGTTTTATGACTATGATTATGATGATGATGATGATGATGACTGCCATTTATTTCAACTATCTGATGAAACCTGCGAGGCCAACAGGTGTTGAGGCCAACAATATCCTACCTGCTGATGGATTCCTCTAATAGTGAACCGTGTGTCTGACCATGTGTGTGAGACTGTGTGTGTCCACAGCACAAGGTCTGCTTTGTGGGAACACAGTTATTGATTGCTGTTAGTCTGGCGTTAGACAGTAATGGCCTGCCCATGATGTTGCCATGGTGCTGGTTTAAAATGCTTTCTATTTTAATGTACCTGTTTTAATGTACATCTACTGGATGTGTTTTAATGTTTTAAATGTATGTGTTGTATTTTTTCGACTTTGGATCACTTAATTTGTACATGATTGGTAAAGTAGGGATTGTAGGCTACCTTCTTTATTCAGAACATTAACAAAGGCAAAATGTAGGAAGCCATTTTAATCGCAGAGGCAAGGAGGAATACGAGCCCTTTTGGACTTTAGTTGTACCCCCTTCATCACATGGACGCTACAAACAAACCAGATGAAACTAAGAAGGAATTTCATGTACAATTGACTCTCCATTGTGAACTCTAACATACTCTCTGTCTCTGTCAGAGTATTCCTCACAAGCAATTGGATGCTGAGAAAAGTAAAGTCCTCTGTATTGCAGTTTTCAACCATGACCTTTTTTTCCACACGGTTCAGGTTCAGGCGAAGAAGCTCATGTCAGAGAGAGATGATGGACATCTATTTTCCTGAAAGGTATTTGAGTATTTAGGGGTTGACTTTCTCCATAGACTAATCCACTTCACCACTGTACCTCCCATCCCAAGTCATATGGAAAGTTCTACCCTATCTCTCTGGTTGAATCTCTCTTCAGGAGCTGGTGAAAGGGAGAAAAAAAATGTTGACCATTTGGTATGGATAATCTTTCATTCAAACAGTATAATCATGGTCGTGGCGTAGAATATCCTGAGTTTGCTAAAACACATAAAGCAACTATTAACATTGACCTTTTTTTTTTTTTTTTTTTGTAAAAGGATGTCGCTTTGTCTCTACCGATCTCTGATAGCTTTCCCATGCTGTGGTGGGAGAGAGTACGTAAGCCTTGAGAGAGAGAGGGGTGTATGTTTTCCTAATGTAGATTACCTCCTAGTGTATATGAGAGAGAGCGTGCCAGAGGACGCGCAGTGAGAAAGAACGAGGGAGGGAGAGGAGGTGTGTAGAGAAGAGGCCCCCAGCCCCAGCCTGTCAACAGGGTAAATGACCTGTGCAGAGTTTCACAGTGCGTGTCATTAGCCAGCTTTAGATTTGTTTCAACAGTGCTTTACCTGAGGGCTCCATTCAGAGGCCCCCAGGTATGACCAACCGAGCCCAGGGAGATAACAGCTGACTGGGGGGGTGATTCACATAGCATCGCCCCCTCCCTCCCTGGGGGCCTCCCTCATCAGGGCTATGTGGGGGGGGGGGGGGGGGGGGGGGCTGCCTGGAATGCTCCATTGAACAGGGGAGGGGAGGGGGCTGCCTGGAATGCTCCATTGAACAGGGGAGGGGACCTCCACGTTTAGATTTCAGGCTGTACCATACAGGCTGGGTGTAATGTGTTGTATGTCTACCTGTAAGGTGGTGTGGCCAGGAGGTTTAAACAATGCACAGTATACTGTGGAGTCACTCTAGTGGAAAACAAGAAGTATTATGTGGATGTTACAGGAAGGACAAGGTTACTATATGTTTTAGGCTAAAGTTGTACACATCCCAGTCCTGGAATAAAGGTGAAAGGTCAATCCATCTTCTGACTGTTATTTCTTTCAGTTCTAATCTACTGTAACCTCAGTTTGTTTTTCAGTTGATCTTTTTCCAGATCAGATCCTTCCATCAGCAGCACCTATACCCTCAGTGTTCTTCCAGATCAGATCCTTCCATCAGCAGCACCTATACCCTCAGTGTTCTTCCAGATCAGATCCTTCCATCAGCAGCACCTATACCCTCAGTGTTCTTCCATATCAGATCCTTCCATCAGCAGCACCTATACCCCCAGTGTTCTTCCAGATCAGATCCTTCCATCAGCAGCACCATACCCTCAGTGTTCTTCCAGATCAGATCCTTCCATCAGCAGCACCTATACCCTCAGTGTTCGCTATTAAGCATGCTGAGAAGAACCTACAGATTTAACCATGTTTTTAGAAGCCATGATTGCTCTATAGGCCAACCTCGGCCAACAAATACCCCGTAGCCACATTCCGGCAGCCTATATCTGACAGCACCTTCTCGCTACAATGGCTTTGGTCTCCCTCCCCCCTCCCCCGCCTCCCCATGCCCATAATAGGTGGCGTAGGCTGTAATGGTGTGTTGACACACACACACACACACACACACGGGCTGCTGTAATGGTGTGCTGACAGGTTTAGGCTGAGGTAATTGTGTTGCCGGGTTTGCAGTGAGGTGCCAAATCTGCCCCCGAGGAGAATGAGGTGAGGCGCGATCAGCCTCTTTGTTATTGGCCAATTGTTGTTATAAAAACCATGGAAAGGAAGAACCGCAAATAACTTTTATATCAGCACATTGTCATAGCAGACACTCAACAGACTTCAAGACAACGGTTGTTGAGATTAATATGGGTTTGTTGTTGCTCTGTTGTGTGGCTAGCCAGCTAGCCCTAAGAGCCAGGTAGCAGTAGCTGCTAGCTAGCCAGCTAGCCGAGGCTACTTGTGTGCTCCTGAGTAAAATGTATCCCGCTGTGCAGGGCCTCAGTTCATTATGTGTGGCGGGACTGCGTTAAGCGACCGACTCTGAGTGGATCTCCAGCTGTGCACGTCTGCCGTTGAGTTTACCAATGAGACTACCTCTCTCACTGAGCACTGAGACTCTCAATTCAATTCAATGGGTCTTTATTGGCATGGGAAACATACAGTATGTTTACATTTATGTGAAATAAACAAAGTGAGAAGAAACAAATTGCAACTTTAAAAAATGTACAGTAAACAACTTTGTATCACATCACACAAAAGACAAACATTTTAAAAATCATATCATATAACATGAGTCTTTGACTGTAGCCCAACCAGTTCAGACGCTACACCTCGGTGGTACTGACTTCAGACGAGTCCCGTGGGGCTTGTGGGGGACGGAGAATACCATCGTGTTCAAGGTCCAAACACACCAAGAAAGTTGTGAAGACGGCACGACAATGCCTTTTCCCCCTCAGGAGACTGAAAAGATTTGGCATGGGTCCCCAGATCCTCAAAAGGTTATACAGCTGCACCATCGAGAGCATCCTGACCGGTTGCATCACCGCCTGGTATGGCAACTGCTCGGCATTCGACCACAAGGTGCTAAAGAGGGTAGTGCGTACGGCCCAGTACATCACTGGGGCCAAGCTTCCTGCCATCCAGGACCTCTATACCAGGCAGTGTCAGAGGAAGGCCCAAAAAATTGTCAAAGACTTCAGTCACCCTAGTCATAGACTGTTCTCTATGCTTCTGCACAGCAAGTGGTACCGGAGCGCCAAGTCTAGGTCCAGAAGGCTCCTTAACAGCTTCTACCCTCAAGCCATAAGACTGCTGAACAATTAATCAAATGGCCACCAGGACTATTTGCATTGACCCCCCCCCAACCCCCAACCAAATGGCTGCTGCTACTCGCTGTTTATTATCTATGCATAGTCACTTTACCCCTACCTACATGTACATATTACCTCCACTAACCTGTACCCCTACACATTGACTCGGTACCGGTACCTCCTGTACACAGCCTCGTTATTGTTATTTTATTGTTTTACTTTCATATTTATATTTTTACTTTAGTTTATTTGGTAAATAGTTTTATAACTCTATTTTCTTAAATCTGCATTGTTGGTTAAGGGCTCGTCAGTCAGCATTTCACAGTAAGGTCTACACCTTGAGAGCCTCATCTTTCCATAGAGTTTAGGCGTTAATTCCTAATGGTTAAAACGCGGACATTTTCAAGGGGAAGGCGAACACACAACACACACAGACATTTTAGCAGACGCTCTTACAGTAGTGAACGCATACATTTTGCATAATGGTCCCCCGTGGGAATCGAACCTACAACCTTAGCGTTGTAAGTGCCATGCTCTACCAACTGAGCTACAAGGGACACACACACAAACAACCCTGTCAGGTGACTGGGGTATGGATGTCCCAAACTCCTCCTGACCTTTTGTAAGGTCACGCCTGTTTCTATGGTGATAGTGGTAGCCAATGATGGGCTGCTGTGGTACTTTCATCTCATCTGTCTCACATTAAGTCCATGCAGCAAAGGAGGAGTTATCTCTCGCTCTCACATGAACACACCACATGTTCATAGATCTTCATACACAAGCTGACACATAGGACACTAGAACAACAAAACGTACGCAACAAACACACACACACACACGCTCATGAATGCCAAGTGCAGAGCAAAGAAGAGACACAGAGAGAGAGAGAGAGAGTACAGAGAGAAAATGTTTGAACTACAGTTGTCTCCTTACAGGCAAATTGGCAGTCCCCAGTCAAATTACCCAAGCTGTTTCCAAATGCAAATATGGTTTATCAAATTAACAAAGCAACTAAAGATGCAAATGGAGAGATCTGGGTTTTTCATTTTAGCAGCTGTTGGTGGAAAAATGAAACATTTCCATCAAGATTTGTTTTCTGTTTTCCCACAAGAGAGCAAGACACAGATTTGTATGTTTGAAGATTCTGTTGGTAAAGTATTTATTTATTTTTTTACATGGAACTAGCAGCACCCTCCTCAGGCAGCATGATACATCCAAACAGAGTATCTCTTTGAATTTAGCCATTTTTCTCTTGGTTACCGCAGGTCGTGTGTTGTGGATTGAATGTGGTTGGAAACTGTGAGAACCGGAATGGATGATCCATCCATGAGGATCCTTCTGAAACACCTTGACTTTTTCCACATTTTGTTACGTTACAGCCTTATTCTAAAATGGATTAAATAAATAACAATTCTCACCAATCTACACACAATACCCCATAATGACAAAGTGAAAACAGGTTTGTAGAAATCTTTGCAAATGTATTAAAAATAAAAAAACAGAAATACCTTATTTACATAAGTATTCAGACCCTTTGCTATGAGACTCGAAATTGAGCTCAGGTGCATCCTGTTTCCATTGATCATTCTTGAGATGTTTCTACAACTTGATTGGAGTCCACCTGTGGTAAATTCAATTGATTGGGCATGATTTGGAAAGGCACACACCTGTCTATATAAGGTCCCACAGTTGACAGTGCATGTCAGAGCAAAAACCAAGTAATGAGGTCGAAGGAATTGTCCATAGAGCTCCGAGAGAGGATTGTGTTGAGGCACAGATCTGGGGAAGGGTACCAAAAAATGTCTGCAGCATTGAAGGTCCCCAAGAACACAGTAGTCTCTGTCATTCTTAAATGGAAGAAGTTTGGGACCACCAAGACTCTTTCTAGAGCTGGCCACCCTGCCAAAATGAGCAATCAGGGAAGAAGGGCCTTGGTCAGGGAGGTGACCAAGAACCTGATGGTCACTCTGACAGAGCTCTAGAGTTCCTCTGTGGAGATGGGAGAACCTTCCAGAAGGACAACCATCTCTGCAGGACTCCACCAATCAGGCCTTTATGGTAGAGTGGCCAGACGGAAGCAACTCCTCAGTAAAAGGCACATGACAGCCCGCTTGGAGTTTGCCAAAAGCCACCTAAAGATTCTCAGACCATGAGAAACAAGATTCTATTTTCTGATGAAACCAAGATTGAACTCTTTGGCCTGAATGCCAAGTGTCACGTCTGGAGGAAACCTGGCACCATCCCTACGGTGAAGCATGGTGGTGGCAGCATCATGCTGTGGGGACGTTTTTCAGCAGCAGGGACTGGGAGACTAGTCAGGATCGAGGCAAAGATGAACGGAGCAAAGTACAGAGAGATCTTTGATGAAAACCTGCTCCAGAGCGCTCAGGACCTCAGACTGGGGGCGAAGGTTCACCTTCCAACAGGACAACGACCCTAAGCGCACAGCCAAGACAACGCAGGAGTGGCTTCGGGACAAGTCTCTGAATGTCCTTGAGTGGCCCCAGCCAGAGCCCGGACTTGAACCCGATCGAACATCTCTGGAAAGACCTGAAAATAGCTGTGCAGCAACTCTTGACAGATTCACACCATATGAAACAAAGAAGAAAACCCAACAGGCTCTAATGCCTCTCACATGTGGCCGAACTACTGTCTCCATATTAAGGGATTATAAATGCATCATGTTCACCATGGCCCCTGGCTAGTATGGAGATGACAGAGGAGCAGCGTACTCGGCAGCTGTGAACGAAAGCACCTGCAAACAACTTGGGGCTTGTCCATGTGGTCTGGCCCGATCTTACTACTCCCGTTCAAAACAAAGACTGCTCATTGACAGGGAAACAGTGGCAGGGGGAGACAAAGAATGTGGCTTGACAGGGGATGATTGATGTTCGGCCGTCACACAAGGGTTGACACACACCGCCCTGCACTTAACAACACAGTCACCAGTGTGTGTGAGTGTGTGTGTGTGTGTGTGTGTGTCCGTCCATGAGTGTGTGTTGGTTCTCAGGCTGAAACCTCCAATCAATAGATCAGACTGCTGACGAGACACAAGCAGAGGCCTTCCAAACGGCACCCTATTCCCTATTTTAGTGCACTACTTTTGACCAGGGGCCATAGGGAATTAGGGTACCATTTAGGACGCAGACAAGGTGAGGCGTAGTGGAGCGCATTTCACATGTAGATTAAACCCACGGTACAGTAACCTTAACAGGGAAAGTGTGTGTACACAGGATTCACAGGTTCAAGGTTGTGTGTGTGTGACAAGCCTCAATCTACCACAGTGACAACAATATATGCTGGAGTCTGGGGATGTGGTCATGGAGTGGTGGAGTTCATAGAATCTGTCATTGAACGTGCAGCAGTGTGTGTGTCTTTGTGTGTAGTGTGTGTGTGTTTACATTCTAAGTCCTGGACTTTCCAAACAGCAGAACTTAACGTTTGAAGATTAACGCCCAGGACACCTTGCTGTGTCTGTCTGTATTATTTCTTTTCCCTTTTGGAAAAAATGTATTTGTCTCCAAACACTGTTCTCTTCAAGTCATGCCAAATACTACAGCCACTTATAGTTTTCTCTTAGTAGTTTAGTTTTGTTATTATGCCTTGTGTTATACAGAGAAATCCAAACACACAACCACACACACACACTTTTGTAACGAGTGCCAGGCTGTTTTCAATTACCACTTGGTAGAATGACGGATGGTAAAACAATCAAGCCCTGAGCTACAGATCTACTTTGCAGAGATTGTGTGTGTGTGTGTGTGTGTGTGTGTGTGTGCGTGCGTGTGCGCGTGGTTGTGTGTGTGTGTGCGTGTGCGTGCGCGTGGTTGTGTGCGTGTGCGTGTGTGTGTGTGTGTGTGCTTACGTGCGTGCTCACACACACCACACACTATCTGTGGAAAAGAAGGCTGGTGTTAGAGCTGTGTATGGTATATGTATGAGCTCTATGTAATGCATTACATTCACCCCATATTTATGTCAAATATTAAAGACTCTCCTTTTTAAAAAAAAACACAGTGTCTAGGAATGGAAAATATAAGAGGTGGTTTAAATTACTGGACAAGTTCAGAAACTGATGAAAAGGAATATTTACTTAGTCTCTGATTATGACTATAAGAATATAATAGCATATCGGAGGCATCAAATTAAGCAACAATATAATCAATTTTCATTTTGTCTTAGAAAAACATGAATAGATGTTCATGACAGACATTGTAATTGATTTATGTCAAGTGATAGGCATCTATTCCATGATGTTATGCATGAATGCATTGATAACCATCTATGAATGTTGTCTCAAAGAACCATCTATTTGATAACATGAAAACAACAGTGGACACGGCCCATTGATGGAGATTGCCACTGCAGTAGAGTCAGTGTGTCAAGCACTGCACAGCTTATTTAGTGTGTTGTGGTCTTTCTGTTTCACTGACTTCCTCCTCCTCCTCTTCCTCCTCCTCCTCCTCCTCCATTCCCAGTGTTCCAGAATCAGTCACCTCTAGCGAGCTACAACAGTGACATCTAGTGTGTCTATTCTCCATAGACATAGAATCTATTTAAACATCATCTATAGAATCTATTTCTATGCCACTCTCCACTAGGGTCAACGGTGTTGTTCAAACCCTGGTCCTGGTAACCCACACGGTGTGCAGGCTTCCGTTCCAGACCAACAATAATACACCTGATGGAAGCTAAACCAAGGCCTTAAATTATGAGTTGATTAGGCCTTTGAGACGCACGTGACCGTAGAAAATGATCCAAGATCAGTTTTTTTTTATGTGTAGCTCAAACTGGTGTCGGTTAGAGCTGGAATACAGAGAGTTGATCTTGGATCAGTTTCTGTTGGTCTTGTTTTAAAATGAAAGCAGCCAGCAGAGTGTACAGTATTGTGTTACAGAGGCAGAGTTGATACTATGATTAGGAAGGCCTACATTGTGTCATAATTGATGCTGTTATTCTAATCTCCACCATAAAGCTGTCATCGCTGGGATTGTCTGCCAGAGACTGCTTCCCTTTTCTAGCCCTGTTTATCTTCATGTATGTCTTGGTCTGTCTGGAAAACAGACAACTGACACTTTACAATGTGACAAAGAAAATGGACTTTACTACAGTTGGTACATTCATGTGTGTGTGCAGGCTCACCAGCATGTGAGTGTGTGTCCTCCGTGCTGGGCAGTGTGTGTCCTCCGTGCTGGGCAGTGTGTGTCCTCCGTGTTGGGCAGTGTGTGTCCTCCGTGTTGGGCAGTGTGTGTCCTCCGTGTTGGGCAGTGTGTGTCCTCCGTGTTGGGCAGTGTGTGTCCTCTGTGTTGGGCAGTGTGTGTCCTCCGTGTTGGGCAGTGTGTGTCCTCAGTGCAGGGCAGTGTGTGTCCTCCGTGTTGGGCAGTGTGTGTCCTCCGTGTTGGGCAGTGTGTGTCCTCCGTGTTGGGCAGTGTGTGTCCTCCGTGTTGGGCAGTGTGTGTCCTCCGTGCTGGACAGTGTGTGTCCTCCGTGTTGGACAGTGTGTGTCCCTTGTGTTGGGCAGTGTGTGTCCTCCGTGTTGGGCAGTGTGTGTCCTCCGTGTTGGGCAGTGTGTGTCCTCCGTGTTGGGCAGTGTGTGTCCTCCGTGTTGGGCAGTGTGTGTCCTCAGTGCAGGGCAGTGTGTGTCCTCCGTGTTGGGCAGTGTGTGTCCTCCGTGTTGGGCAGTGTGTGTCCTCCGTGTTGGGCAGTGTGTGTCCTCCGTGCTGGACAGTGTGTGTCCTCCGTGCTGGACAGTGTGTGTCCTCCGTGTTGGGCAGTGTGTGTCCTCCGTGTTGGGCAGTGTGTGTCCTCAGTGCAGGGCAGTGTGTGTCCTCCGTGTTGGGCAGTGTGTGTCCTCCGTGTTGGGCAGTGTGTGTCCTCCGTGCTGGACAGTGTGTGTCCTCCGTGTTGGACAGTGTGTGTCCTCCGTGTTGGGCAGTGTGTGTCCTCCGTGTTGGGCAGTGTGTGTCCTCCGTGTTGGGCAGTGTGTGTCCTCAGTACAGGGCAGTGTGTGTCCTCAGTGTTGGGCAGTGTGTGTCCTCCGTGCTGGGCAGTGTGTGTCCTCCGTGCTGGGCAGTGTGTGTCCTCCGTGCTGGGCAGTGTGTGTCCTCAGTGCAGGGCAGTGTGTGTCCTCTGTGTTGGGCAGTGTGTGTCCTCCGTGCTGGGCAGTGTGTGTCCTCAGTGCAGGGCAGTGTGTGTCCTCTGTGTTGGGCAGTGTGTGTCCTCCGTGCTGGGCAGTGTGTGTCCTCAGTGCAGGGCAGTGTGTGTCCTCTGTGTTGGGCAGTGTGTGTCCTCCGTGTTGGGCAGTGTGTGTCCTCAGTACAGGGCAGTGTGTGTCCTTTGTGTTGGGCAGTGTGTGTCCTCCGTGCTGGACAGTGTGTGTCCTCCGTGCTGGGCAGTGTGTGTCCTCAGTGCAGGGCAGTGTGTGTCCTCTGTGTTGGGCAGTGTGTGTCCTCCGTGTTGGGCAGTGTGTGTCCTCAGTACAGGGCAGTGTGTGTCCTCCGTGCTGGACAGTGTGTGTCCTCCGTGCTGGGCAGTGTGTGTCCTCAGTGCAGGGCAGTGTGTGTCCTCCGTGTTGGGCAGTGTGTGTCCTCAGTGCAGGGCAGTGTGTGTCCTCTGTGTTGGGCAGTGTGTGTCCTCCGTGTTGGGCAGTGTGTGTCCTCAGTACAGGGCAGTGTGTGTCCTCTGTGTTGGGCAGTGTGTGTCCTCAGTGCAGGGCAGTGTGTGTCCTCAGTACAGGGCAGTGTGTGTCCTCAGTACAGGGCAGGCTCATAATGGATTAGCCATGCTGGTGTACACTATTTATTGTTGGGGGTGAGGCCATAGTGTAGATCTCCTGCATTACTCTACAGTAACCTCCAGTTACATTAACCTCCAGTTACATTATCTATAGAATCTAATCATGGCTACCCAGACTATTTGCACTGCCCCCCCCCACCCCATCCTTTTTACGCTGCTGCTACTCTGTTAATTATTTATGCATAGTCACTTTAACTCTACCCACATGTACATATTACTTCAACTACCTCAACTAGCCGGTGCCCCCGCACATTGACTCTGCACCGGTACCCCCCTGTATATATAGCCTCCCTAGTGTTATTTTATTTTACTTCTGCTCTTTTTTTCTCAACACTTTTTTAGTTGTTGTTTTATTTTTACTTTTTTTGTTAAAAATAAATGCACTGTTGGTTAAGGGCTGTAAGTAAGCATTTCACTGTAATGTCTGCACCTGTTGTATTCGGCGCATGTGACCAATAAAATTTGATTTGATTTGATTTGACATTAACCTCCAATACGGTAACCTCTAGTTACAGTAACCTCTAGTTACAGTAACCTACAGTTACATTAACCTCCAGTTATGTTAACCTCCAGTTACAGTAACCTCCAGTTACAGTAACCTCTAGTTACATTAACCTCTAGTTACAGTAACCTCCAGTTACATTAACCTCTAGTTACAGTAACCTCCAGTTACAGTAACCTCTAGTTACAGTAACCTCCAGTTACATTAACCTCTAGTTACATTAACCTCCAGTTACATTAACCTCTAGTTACAGTAACCTCCAGTTACATTAACCTCTAGTTACAGTAACCTCCAGTTACAGTAACCTCTAGTTACAGTAACCTCCAGTTACATTAACCTCTAGTTACATTAACCTCCAGTTACATTAACCTCTAGTTACAGTAACCTCCAGTTACATTAACCTCTAGTTACATTAACCTCTAGTTACAGTAACCTACAGTTACATTAACCTCCAGTTATGTTAACCTCCAGTTACAGTAACCTCCAGTTACAGTAACCTCTAGTTACATTAACCTCTAGTTACAGTAACCTCCAGTTACAGTAACCTCCAGTTACAGTAACCTCTAGTTACAGTAACCTCCAGTTACATTAACCTCTAGTTACATTAACCTCTAGTTACATTAACCTCCAGTTACATTAACCTCTAGTTACATTAACCTCCAATACAGTAACCTCCAGTTACAGTAACCTCCAGTTACAGTAACCTCTAGTTACAGTAACCTCCAGTTACATTAACCTCCAGTTACATTAACCTCTAGTTACATTAACCTCTAGTTACAGTAACCTCTAGTTACATTAACCTCCAGTTACATTAACCTCTAGTTACATTAACCTCCAGTTACAGTAACCTCCAGTTAAAGTAACCTCCAGTTACATTAACCTCTAGTTACATTAACCTCCAGTTACAGTAACCTCTAGTTACAGTAACCTCCAGTTACATTAACCTCTAGTTACATTAACCTCCAGTTACATTAACCTCTAGTTACATTAACCTCCAGTTACAGTAACCTCCAGTTACAGTAACCTCCAGTTACATTAACCTCTAGTTACAGTAACCTCCAGTTACAGTAACCTCTAGTTACATTAACCTCTAGTTACATTAACCTCTAGTTACATTAACCTCTAGTTACAGTAACCTCTAGTTACATTAACCTCCAGTTATGTTAATCTCTAGTTACATTAACCTCCAGTTACAGTAACCTCTAGTTACATTAACCTCCAGTTATGTTAATCTCTAGTTACATTAACCTCCAGTTACATTAACCTCTAGTTACATTAACCTCCAGTTACAGTAACCTCTAGTTACATTAACCTCTAGTTACATTAACCTCTAGTTACATTAACCTCCAGTTATGTTAATCTCTAGTTACATTAACCTCCAGTTACAGTAACCTCTAGTTACATTAACCTCCAGTTATGTTAATCTCTAGTTACATTAACCTCCAGTTACATTAACCTCTAGTTACATTAACCTCCAGTTATGTTAACCTCTAGTTACAGTAACCTCCAGTTACATTAACCTCTAGTTACAGTAACCTCCAGTTACATTAACCTCTAGGCTCAGATTATATCAGAGTGATTCTATGTCTCTATAAATTATACAATAGCAGTTGTTCTCACAGGGAATCAGGGGAAATGGGTGGATGTTACAGGGGCTTTAGTTCGACCTGTTAAAAACATCTCAGAAATTGGTTGCTTTTCTGTTACCACAATCCGAAAAATGTCCTAATCAACTAGTCCCACCAGTAGGGAGACACGTCATCTTTACAGGAAGACGATGAGTGACACTTGGCCCTCAAAGGTTTCACGACGGGTGACCCCCTGAGCCAAATACCAATCTCCTTATAGCTTTATTAAACACTAGCTAGCTCCACAAAGGACTATTATTCTCAGAGCAGACCTGCTTTGACTGAAATAAAAACAGCATTAGCACAGAATGAAGAGGCATGAATATTGCATCAAAGCTTAGTTATGTTCAGCCTCTCATCTCTCTTAATGGTGCACTTTACCAAGTAGCCATATCCATTAAACAGTGTGTGTGTTTGGGGCTGTGTGTGTGTGGGAGGGGGGAGTTGTGTGTGTGTGTGTGTGTGTGTGTGTGTGTGTGTGTGTGTGTGTGTGTGTGTGTGTGTGTGTGTGTGTGTGTGTGTGTGAGCAAGCGCTTACATGCATGTGTGCAGAGACTGTGTATGTACGTGCACAGACATCTGTGTGTGTGTGTGTGTGTGTGTTGGGGGAGTTTGTGGTTTTCATGGTAAGTATGTACAGATTCTGATCAAAGGGGCTGATTCTACCTGTATTACTGTGGCTGAGTCCCAAACGGCACCCTATCCCCTACACAGTGCTCTACGTTTGACCAGAGCCCTATGGGGAACAGGGTGTCATTTGGGATACCATCAGTAGTTTCTATGATGTCAGGGGATCAAAAGATGGAAGTGTGTCCTGTGTAATGAAGTCACCTGTGGGGAATGTGTTACTCCCTCACCAGAGCTAACGTCGATCTTCCCTGTGAACAATCAACACTTTGTTGGAGGTCACACCTGCGTATCTGGCTAAGATAACAACCAGGACTGTTTGTAGAACCTTTAGACACACCTCGCTAGTTGTTGTCATTTTGTCACTGTCTTTCCTCCCTCCTCCTCCCAGGGATGGAAAACCCGATACCTCGGCGCCGACTGTTTTTACCTGGTCGTCACAGTAACCCCAAAACACGGGGTGAATGGAATTCCAGCGCGTCATCAATCACGGAGGACAAAAGAGGGATTGTTGTGGCATGTGAGTGACGGATGGGAGGAATGTGTTTGTGCGTGTGTGTGTGTGCGTGTGTGCGTGTGTGTGTGTGCGTGTGTGTGCGTCTGTGTGTGGAGGTTAGGCCCAGTGAGGTTGGTCGGACCAGCAGGCCCAAAGACCTACTGTTTACTCTGCTCTGCTGACACTGGCTTCTATTCAGTGCTTTAGGAAGAGAGAGGCCTCAGTCACTCTGCTCTGCTCTGCTGACACTGGCTTCTATTCAGCGCTTTAGGAAGAGAGAGGCCTCAGTCACTCTGCTCTGCTCTGCTGACACTGGCTTCTATTCAGTGCTTTAGGAAGAGAGAGGCCTCAGTCACTGCTCTGCTGACACTGGCTTCTATTCAGTGCTTTAGGAAGAGAGAGTCCTCAGTCACTCTGCTCTACTCTGCTGACACTGGCTTCTATTCAGTGCTTTAGGAAGAGAGAGGCCTCAGTCACTCTGCTGACACTGGCTTCTATTCAGCACTTTAGGAAGAGAGAGGCCTCAGTCACTCTGCTCTGCTGACACTGGCTTCTGTTCAGCGCTTTAGGAAGAGAGAGGCCTCAGTCACTCTGCTCCACTCTACTATGTTATACTATATTATATTATACATTTACATTTTAGTCATTTAGCAGACGCTCTTATCCAGAGCAACATACAGTTAGTGAGTGCATACATCATTTATTTATTTTTCATACTGGCCCCCCGTGGGAAATGCTCTACCAACTGAGCTACATCCCTGCCGGCCATTCCCTCCCCTACCCAGGACGACACTGGGCCAATTGTGCGCCGCCCCATGGGTCTCCCAGTCATGGCCAGCTACGACAAAGCCTGGATTCGAACCAGGATCTCTAGTGGCACAGCTAGCACTGTGATGCAGTGCCTTAGACCACTGCGCCACTCGGGAGAACATACTATACTATACCGTACTATACCATACCATACCATACTATATTATATTATACTACATTATACTATACTATCCTCAACCCTCTTTAGCATAATATTCCCGTGCTAACGAGGAGGACAGGAAGTGGGCCGGGTGCCATAATCCCTCTCTGCATTTCCCCAAACTGGGAATCTGGTTCGCCTCAGGTTGCTCTGTCTTGGAGAGTTCTGGTTCAAAGGCCGGAGCACGGAGGGAGTTGGGAATCTGGGATATCAGCGTGAAGGAGCTTTCCTAACGAAGCGGGCAGTGAGCTTGTGTGTGTTTGTGTGTGTGTGTGTGTGTGTGATGTGTGTGTTCGCCCCTGCGTGTGTGTGTATGTGTTTAATACTTGCCTAACCAAGCAGGCAGTGTCTGAGTGTGATGTGGCTCATTGGTAATAATTCTACCATAGAGGCACCATCAGGTGGATGAATCATTCTACCATAGAGGAACCATCAGGTGGATGAATCATTCTACCATAGAGGAACCATCAGGTGGATGAATCATTCTACCATAGAGGAACCATCAGGTGGATGAATCATTCTACCATAGAGGAACCATCAGGTGGATGAATCATTCTACAATAGAGGAACCATCAGGTGGATGAATCATTCTACCATAGAGGAACCATCAGGTGGATGAATCATTCTACCATAGAGAAACCATCAGGTGGGTGAATCATTCTACCATAGAGGAACCATCAGGTGGATGAATCATTCGACCATAGAGGAACCATCAGGAGGATGACAAAACCACTTTCAACACATACCTACAAAGACGCCATTAGTTTTGCATGTTGTCATGCATTTTTTATATCAGTATACCTGCATTGGTGCACCTTGTAATTCCTGTTAAAGTAACACCCAATAGATGAGACCAACGACAAAGGAACTTAGCAATTTCCAATGAGTGGATAATGACCTCTTGTATGCCTGGATGAACCTTGTTGACTGTGTGTGTGTGTGTGTGTGTGTGTGTGTGTGTGTGTGTTTGTGTGTGTGTGTGTCCTCTTCCATAGTGGCATTCCACATCTAGTATCCTCTAGCATAGTGGCATTCCTCATCTAGTATCCTCTAGCATAGTGGCATTCCTCATCTAGTATCCTCTACCATAGTGGCATCGCTCATCTAGTAATCTCTAGCTTTGTGGCACTCCTCATCTAGTATCCTCTAGATCCTCTAGAGAAGTCTTTTGTACCTAGACTTGGCGCTCCGGTACCGCTTGCCGTGCGGTAGCAGAGAGAACAGTCTATGACTAGGGTGGCTGGAGTCTTTGACAATTTTTAGGGCCTTCCTTTGACACCGGCTGGTATAGAGGTCCTGGATGGCAGGAAGCTTGGCCCCAGTGATGTACCGGGCCGTACGCATTACCCTCTGTAGTGCCTTGTGGTCGGAGGCCGAGCAGTTGCCATACCAGGCGGTGATGCAACCAGTCAGGATGCTCTCGATGGTGCAGCTGTAGAACTTTTTGAGGATCTGAAGACCCATGCAAAATCTTTTCAGTCTCCTGAGGGGGAATAGGCTTTGTCGTGCCCTCTTCACGACTGTCTTGGTGTGTTTGGACCATGATCGTTTTTTGGTGATGTGGACACCATGGAAATTGAAGCTCTCAACCTGTTCCACTACAGCCCCGTAGATGAGAATGGGGGTGTGCTCGGTCCCTTTTTTTCCTGTAGTCCACAATCATCTCCTTTTTCTTGATCACGTTGAGGGAGGGGTTGTTTTCCTGACACCACATGTCCAGGTCTCTGACCTCCTCCCTATAGGCTGTCTCATCGTTGTCGGTGATCAGGCCTACCACTGTTGTGTCATCGGCAAACTTAATGATGGTGTTGGAGTCATGCCTGGCCATGCAGTCAATGGTGAACAGGGAGTACAGGACGGGACTGAGCACGCACCCCTGAGGGGCCCCCGTGTTGAGGATCAGCGTGGCAGATGTGTTGTTACCTACCCTTACATTTTACATTTACATTTTAGTCATTTAGCAGACGCTCTTATCCAGAGCGACTTACAGTTAGTGAGTGCATACATTTTTCATTCTAGCCCCCCGTGGGAATCAAACCCACAACCCTGGCGTTGCAAACGCCATGCTCTACCAACTGAGCTACACGAGACCACATTTGGGTGGCCTGTCAGGAAGTCCAGGATCTAGTTGCAGAGGGAGGTGTTTAGTCCCAGGATTCTTAGCTTAGTGATGAGCTTTCAGGGCACTATGGTGTTGAACGCTGAGCTGTAGTCAATTAATAGCATTCTCACGTAGGTGTTCCTCTTGTCCAGGTGGGAAAGGGCAGTTTGGAGTGCAATAGAGAATGCATCATCTGTGGATCTGTTGGGGCGGTATGCAAATTGGAGTGGGTCTAGGGTTTCTAGGATAATGGTGTTGATGGGATAATGTGTTCACCTAGTATCCTCTACCATAGTGGCATTCCTCATCTAGTATCCTCTACCATAGTGGCATTCCTCATCTAGTATCCTCTAGCATAGTGGCATTCCTCATCTAGTATCCTCTACCATAGTGGCAAACCTCATCTAGTATCCTCTATCATATTTATTTGTATTTAACCTTAATTTAGCTACGGAAGTTAGTTTACAATGACGGCCTACCAATCGGCAAAAGGCCTCCCGTGGGGACAGGTGCTGGGATTCAAAATAAAAATATAGGACAAAACACACATCACGACAAGAGACACCACAACACTACATAAAGAGAGACCGAAGACAACAACACAGCATGGCAGCAACACATGACAACACAGCATGGCAGCAACACATGACAACACAGCATGGCAGCAACACATGACAACACAGCATTGAAGCAACACATGACAACATCACTGTAGCAACACAACCTGGTAGCAGCACAAAACATGGCACAAACATTATTGGGCACAGACAACAGCACAAAGGGCAAGAAGGTAGAGACAACAATACATCACGCGAAGCAGCCACAAGTGTCAGTAAGAGTGTCCATGATTGAGTCTTTGAATGAAGAGATGGAGATAAAACTGTCCAGTTTGAGTGTTTTTTGCAGCTCGTTCCAGTCGCTAGCTGCAGCGAACTGAAAACAAGAGCGACCCAGGGATGTGTGTGCTTTTGGGACCTTTAACAGAACGTGACTGACAGAACGGGTGTTGTATGTTGAGGATGACGGCTGCAGTAGGGATCTCAGATAGGGGGGAGTGAGGCCTAAGAGGGTTTTATAAATAAGCATCAACCAGTGGGTCTTGCGACGGGTACACAGAGATGACCAGTTTACAGAGGAGTATAGAGTGCAGTGATGTGTCCTATAAGGAGCATTGGTGACAAATCTGATGGCCGAATGGTAAAGAACATCTAGCCGCTCGAGAGCACCCTTACCTGCCAATCTATAAATTATGTCTTCCGTAATCTAGCATGGGTAGGATGGTCATCTGAATCAGGGTTAGTTTGGCAGCTGGGGTGAAAGAGGAGCGATTACGATAGAGGAAACCAAGTCTAGATTTAACCTTAGCCTGCAGCTTTGATATGTGCTGAGAGAAGGACAGTGCTCCGTCTAGCCATACTCCCAATACTCCCGTCTAGCCATTCTCCCAATACTCCCGTCTAGCCATACTCCCAATACTCCCGTCTAGCCGTACTCCCAATACTCCCGTCTAGCCATACTCCCAATACTCCCGTCTAGCCGTACTCCCAATACTCCCGTCTAGCCGTACTCCCAATACACCCGTCTAGCCATACTCCCAATACTCCCGTCTAGCCGTACTCCCAATACTCCCGTCTAGCCGTACTCCCAATACTCCCGTCTAGCCATACTCCCAATACTCCCGTCTAGCCATACTCCCAATACTCCCGTCTAGCCATACTCCCAATACTCCCGTCTAGCCATACTCCCAAGTACTTGTATGTGGTGACTACCTCAAGCTCTTAACCCTCAGAGGTAGTAATCACACCGGTGGTGAGAAGGGCTTTTTTCTTACCGGAACACATGACCTTTGTTTTGGAGGTGTTCAGAACAAGGTTAAGGGCAGAGAAAGCTTGTTGGACACTAAGAAAGCTTTGTTGTAGAGCGTTTAACACAAACTCCGGGGAGGGGCCAGCTGAGTATAAGACTGTATAATCTGCATATAAATGGATGAGAGTGCTTCCTACTGCCTGAGCTATGTTGTTGATGTGAATTGAGAAGAACGTGGGGCCTAGGATCGAGCCTTGGGGTACTCCCTTGGTGACAGGCAGTGGCTGAGACAGCAGATGTTCTGACTTTATACACTGCACTCTTTGAGAGAGGTAGTTAGCAAACCAGGCCAAAGACCCCTCAGAGACACCAATACTCCTTAGCCGGCCCACAAGAATGGAATGGTCTACCGTATCAAAAGCCTTGGCCAAGTCAATAAAAATAGCAGCACAACATTGCTCAGATTCAAGGGCAATGGTGACATCATTTAGGATCTTTAAGGTTGCGGTGACATATCAATAACCTGAGCGTAAACCAGATTGCAGACCAGAGAGAATACTATAGACATCAAGAAAGCCAGTCAGTTGATTATTGATTATTCCAACACTTTTGATAAACAGGGCAAAATAGACATTGGCCTTTAACAGTTAGGATCAGCTTGATCTCCCCCCTTTAAATAAAGGACTCACCGTGGCTTCAGATGTACTTCCACCCTTAAGGTTGCAGCCCCTATCATTGCCGAGCCTGTCTCTGACATGTTTAGCCTGTCTCTCCTCTCTGGGGAGTTTCCCACTGCTTGGAACAGGCTCGGCGATGATAGGGGCTGCAACCTTAAGGGTGGAAGTACATTTGAAGCTACAACTCACAAAGGTTAAATGTCCGATGGATTGACTCAAAGTAAAGGCACTGACTGCGTCCCAAATGGAAACCTACTTTGATTTACTTTTGAGCAGGGCCCATTTAGCTCTGGTCCAAAGCAGTGCACTATGTATGGCACTGTGTGACATTTGGGACACAGCCACTGTTTTCTATCTTGCTGCTTCAGTCAACAAAGACTGTGGATGAGGTTTTCAATGTTGTGGTTAGCCAAGTCAGATCTCCATATCTGATTGTGGTTTGTCACGTTTACTGTTCTTGGTTGTGATAAGAAATACTTTTGTTGATTGTCAAAGAGATGTCTGGACTCCACGAGAAAGACAACTAGCTATTGCCTTTTGGCGAGGTTCAACTATGACAATACACGTCAAGTTCCAGGCAAAATGCAACAGTCATAAGGTTCTATGTCAAAGATCATAATGTATGTAAATGTGTTTACATGTCTCTCTCTCTCTCCACATCTCTCTCTCTACATCTCTCTCTCTCTCTCTCTCTCTCTCTCTACATCTCTCTCTCTCTCTACATCTCTCTCTCTCTCTCTCTCTCTCTCTCTACATCTCTCTCTCTCTCTACATCTCTCTCTCTCTCTCTCTCTCTCTCTCTCTCTCTCTCTCTCTCTTTATCTCTCTCTCTCTTTATCGCTATATCTCTCTCTCTTTATCTCTATATCTCTCTCTCCCTCTCTATCCCTCTCTTCCTCATTTACTGTTTTCTACTTGTCTCTCTCTCCCTCTCTTTCTGTCTCTCTCTCCCTCCCTCTCTCCCCCGTCTCCCCCCCCAGACACACACTGTTCCAGCTCCATCCATCCCATCCATCCAGTATGATTAGATTAGGCCCGTTATTAATGGGTCTCTGTGAGCTAGAAGACACCGGGGTCACCAGGAGTTTAATTCTATTCTCCGATAACTTCATTTGGCCTGATGCGATGGTTATCGTCCCGGTGCTAGATGTTTATAGGAAACAATAGGCCCAATAACACATTCAGACATCGTAGTTAAAGGGGTCGGGCTGGGCTGTTAGATATAGCATAGCCTGGTTGTTCTACGAAATCAGTGCCTTTTGGGTAAAGTACAGTAACACTACTTTTAACATTCTGTCATGAAGAGCAAGTTCAACTTAATATAGAAACGTTTCCCATCTCAAGAGGTTCAATAGAACAATGACTATAGTAAGGCCTATTAAGTGCCAACTAAAGTAACAGGGTTGACCGTAACAGGGTTGACCATAACTTGGGTTGACGATTTCATCTTAAATCAACCATGAATCCCCTTGTGACAGGAGAAATGGAAGCTTGTGTGCAGCAGGTAGGGGCAATTGAATGCAAGCTTTACCAAAAAATTATATCCTGTCTATCTACAGTGAGGGAAAAAAGTATTTGATCCCCTGCTGATTTTGTACATTTGCCCACTGACAAAGAAAATGATCAGTCTATAATTTTAATGGTAGGTTTATTTGAACAGTGAGAGACAGAATAAAAAATAAAAAAATCCTGAAAAACGCATGTCAAAAATGTTATAAATTGGTTTGCATTTTAATGAGGGAAATTAGTATTTGACCCCCTCTCAATCAGAAAGATTTCTGGCTCCCAGGTGACTTTTATACAGGTAACGAGCTGAGATTAGGAGCACACTCTTAAAGGGAGTGCTCCTAATCTCAGCTTGTTACCTGTATAAAAAACACCTGTCCACAGAAGCAATCAATCAATCAGATTCCGAAATTTCCACCATGGCCAAGACCAAAGAGCTCTCCAAGGATGTCAGGGACAAGATTGTAGACCTACACAAGGCTGGAATGGGCTACATTTTGTTGTTATTCTGTCTCTCACTGTTCAAATAAACCTACCATTAAAATTATAGACTGATCATTTTCTTTGTTAGTGGGCAAATGTACAAAATCAGCAGGGGATCAAATACTTTTTTCCCTCACTGTATGGGTAACAGGGTTGACGTGTTATGCTCGACCCGCTCAGTTTTCCACCACAAAACACCAGTCAATGACCAGAAAGAGTAGAACCAGCTCACCTGCTTTTACACTGATTTGACTATTAGATGTTTGGTGTTCCTTTTGAATTTTTTTTTTACGAATAAATATTAAAATGCGAGTTCAATTCACGTAACAGGGTTGTCCTTAAAATGAGGAACAGGTATTTTTTCCCCCTTAAAATCAATCACTAATCACATGAAATAAATAATAATCTTCAGAACTTGGAGAAATTTGGGGGTTAAGTGGGTTAACCCCGAAAAGTCACAGAGGATGCACAGAGGGAATTTTGGCACTTTAGCAAGTCTTTATTCATATACATTTTTTCCATGTGGTCTATATTAAATGGCACTTCATTTAATATAACAGGCTTTTAAAATACAATATTGGTCCACAATTTCTATTTAAAATATCAAAGGGACGCAAAAGGGACTCATTTCGTGGAACGACCCCAGCTACAGCAGGCCTCTCTTCAACCCTATTCCCTATGTAGTGCACTACTTTTGACAAGGGTTAGACCATATGAATAGGGTGCCATTTGGGACGCAGGCGAAGTGAAGGTCTGCTGGTGGGTTCACAGTCTGATTCAAGGTAATTTCCCCAGGACAGAGATAGGCTTAATGGACAGGAAGATATGTATGACCTCATTGAAGGGATTGCTGTGTCTATCATAAATATACTCAATGTACTGTATAGTGAATGTACGGAGATACAGACAGAGAGAGAGAGAGGGAGAGAGGTAGAGAAGGAGAGAGGGAGAGAGAAAGAGAGGGACAGAAGGTTTCATGATAATGTTCTATAGCTTTTTCACTCTGTAGTAAATCATGTATTTTATTGTTCCTACCACATGAGAATGCTAACGAAGGTAAATATTAAAGTATGTGATAAACATTCATCACTTACTGCCATGGAACCTCTCAAATAAAGCAATCTGCATTGACAGGAGGAGATGAACAGAGATTAATACTGATATAGGAGAACTGTAGAGGAGATTAGACCTGGACAGATACCCACACACACAGACACACACACACACAAACACACACACACACGCATGGATGCACGTACACACACACACAAACACAGAGATTAGATCTGGGCAGATAGCGTTTCAGCAACGCTGATTTGCAACTCTGTAAGAACGGTACAGTTACACACCTGTCACCAGTGTAATCACACACACTACTGATGTTCTGCCCCCACATTCATACTGATGTTCTGTCCCCACATTCATGCTGATGTTCTGCCCCCACATTCATACTGATGTTATGCCCCCACATTCATACTGATGTTCTGCCCCCACATTCATACTGATGTTCTGCCCCCACATTCATACTGATATTCTGCCCCCACATTCATACTGATGTTCTGCCCCCACATTCATACTGATGTTCTGCCCCCACATTCATACTGATGTTCTGTCCCCACATTCATACTGATGTTTTGTCCCCACATTCATGCTGATGTTCTGCCCCCACATTCATACTGATGTTATGCCCCCACATTCATACTGATGTTCTGCCCCCACATTCATACTGATGTTCTGTACCCACATTCATACTGATGTTCTGCCCCCACATTCATACTGATGTTCTGCCCCCACATTCATACTGATGTTCTGCCCCCACATTCATACTGATGTTCTGCCCCCACATTCATACTGATGTTCTGCCCCCATATTCATACTGATGTTCTGCCCCCACATTCATACTGCTGTTCTGCTCCACATTCATACTGATGTTATGCCCCCACATTCATACTGATGTTCTGCCCCCACATTCATACTGATGTTCTGCCCCCACATTCATACTGATGTTCTGTCCCCACATTCATACTGATGTTCTGCCCCCACATTCATGCTGATGTTCTGCCCCCACATTCATACTGATGTTCTGTCCCCACATTCATACTGATGTTCTGCCCCCACATTCATACTGATGTTCTGCCCCACATTCATACTGATGTTCTGCTCCACATTCATACTGATGTTCTGCCCCCACATTCATACTGATGTTCTGTCCCCACATTCATACTGATGTTCTGCCCCCACATTCATACTGATGTTCTGTCCCCACATTCATACTGATGTTCTGCCCCCACATTCATGCTGATGTTCTGCCCCACATTCATACTGATGTTCTGCCCGCACATTCAACTGTTTGATGGCTCTATTATAAAACATTGACTTTTCATGTAAGAAAATAAACCCTCCTACATATGGGCACCACTGGCACCATGATTACAGCCATCAGACCTGGGTTCAAATACTACTGGACATACTTTCAAATACATTCAGCGTTTGCTTTAGCCTGCCTGAAGAGCCAGATGGGCGGAGTCCAAAAAGCTGCTGTTAAAGAAACTAATTGTTTCAATAATAATCTGTTTCCTGGCATATTGGATGACAAAAAGATGACGTTCCACAGACATCTGAGAGATCTGAAGATAATAGAATCTGAATTTCAAACACGCAATAACCTGGTTTCTTTAACATAAATCTTTTATAGATTTTCTCTGGTTTTGGAAAATAAATAATGGTTGGTATGTACTTTCGTAATTACATACAGTACATAAATTCTATAGATACAGTCAGGTCCATAATTAATGACACCCTTGATAAAGATGAGAGAAAAATACTGTATAAAATAAATAATACAAATACTGAGCTTCACTATGATCCAAAACATCTGAAAATTATGTTATTTTATGCTAATACAATTTCTCAGAAAAATTGATTTTGTTTAACAAGTAATAAAACAACATTTAAAAAAGAAAGGGTTACAAATAATTCTGAGGACAATGACACTGAGCCTTTTTCTGAAATGTTTCATGAGATTGGAGAACACATTGGGAGGGATTGTAGAACATTCCTCCATACAGAATCTTTCGAGATCCTTGATTTCCTTTGTCTGCACTTATGGACTGCCCTCTTCAATTCAAACAACAGGTTTAAGGCTGGAGACTGAGATGGCCATTGCAAAATGTTTGTGTTCAATTAACAATTTCTTTGTGGATTTTGATTAGTGCGTGGGGTTATCATCTTGCTGGAAGATCCACTTGCTCCTGGCAGAGGCAACCAGGTTTTTGGCTAAAATGACCTGGACCTTGGTAAAGTTCATGAT
>NW_028161049.1:22500-95000 GCF_964263955.1 Coregonus lavaretus | reverse complement strand
GTCTCAGTGTGTTAGTCTGTCTTCCTCTATGTCTCAGTGTGTTAGTCTGTCTTCCTCTATGTCTCTGTGTGTTAGTGTTAGTCTGTCTTCCTCTATGTCTCTGTGTGTTAGTCTGTCTTCCTCTATGTCTCTGTGTGTTAGTGTTAGTCTGTCTTCCTCTATGTCTCTGTGTGTTAGTGTTAGTCTGTCTTCCTCTATGTCTCAGTGTGTTAGTCTGTCTTCCTCTATGTCTCAGTGTGTTATTCTGTCTTCCTCTATGTCTCTGTGTGTTAGTCTGTCTTCCTCTATGTCTCTGTGTGTTATTCTGTCTTCCTCTATGTCTCTGTGTGTTAGTGTTAGTCTGTCTTCCTCTATGTCTCTGTGTGTTAGTCTGTCTTCCTCTATGTCTCTGTGTGTTATTCTGTCTTCCTCTATGTCTCTGTGTGTTATTCTGTCTTCCTCTATGTCTCTGTGTGTTAGTCTGTCTTCCTCTATGTCTCTGTGTGTTAGTCTGTCTTCCTCTATGTCTCTGTGTGTTATTCTGTCTTCCTCTATGTCTCTGTGTGTTAGTGTTAGTCTGTCTTCCTCTATGTCTCTGTGTGTTAGTCTGTCTTCCTCTATGTCTCTGTGTGTTAGTTTGTCTTCCTCTATGTCTCTGTGTGTTAGTGTTAGTCTGTCTTCCTCTATGTCTCTGTGTGTTAGTGTTAGTCTGTCTTCCTCTATGTCTCTGTGTGTTAGTGTTAGTCTGTCTTCCTCTATGTCTCTGTGTGTTAGTCTGTCTTCCTCTATGTCTCCGTGTGTTAGTGTTAGTCTGTCTTCCTCTATGTCTCTGTGTGTTATTCTGTCTTCCTCTATGTCTCTGTGTGTTAGTGTTAGTCTGTCTTCCTCTATGTCTCTGTGTGTTATTCTGTCTTCCTCTATGTCTCTGTGTTAGTCTGTCTTCCTCTATGTCTCTGTGTGTTAGTCTGTCTTCCTCTATGTCTCTGTGTGTTAGTCTGTCTTCCTCTATGTCTCTGTGTGTTATTCTGTCTTCCTCTATGTCTCTGTGTGTTAGTCTGTCTTCCTCTATGTCTCTGTGTGTTAGTCTGTCTTCCTCTATGTCTCTGTGTGTTATTCTGTCTTCCTCTATGTCTCAGTGTGTTAGTGTTAGTCTGTCTCCCTCTATGTCTCTGTGTGTTATTCTGTCTTCCTCTATGTCTCTGTGTGTTAGTGTTAGTCTGTCTTCCTCTATGTCTCTGTGTGTTATTCTGTCTTCCTCTATGTCTCTGTGTGTTATTCTGTCTTCCTCTATTTCTCTGTGTGTTAGTCTGTCTTCCTCTATGTCTCTGTGTGTTAGTCTGTCTTCCTCTATGTCTCTGTGTGTTAGTCTGTCTAATAACTACTGTTATTATACCGTAGTTACATAATGAATGATATAGTAGTAATGAGTCATGGGTTATTATACTCTAGTTACATAATGAATGATATAGTAGTAATGAGTCACGGGTTATTATACCGTAGTTACATAATGAATGATATAGTAGTAATGAGTCATGGGTTATTATGCCGTAGTTACATAATGAATGATATAGTAGTAATGAGTCACAGGTTATTATACCGTAGTTACATAATGAATGATATAGTAGTAATGAGTCACGGGTTATTATACCGTAGTTACATAATGAATGATATAGTAGTAATGAGCCATGGGTTATTATGCCGTAGTTACATAATGAATGATATAGTAGTAATGAGTCACAGGTTATTATACCGTAGTTACATAATGAATGATACAGTAGTAATGAGTCATGGGTTACTTTACCGTAGTTACATAATGAATGATAGAGTAGTAATGAGTCATGGGTTATTATACCGTAGTTACATAATGAATTATATAGTAGTAATGAGTCATGGGTTACTATACCGTAGTTACATAATGAATGATATAGTAGTAATGAGTCATGGGTTATTATGCCGTGGTTACATAATGAATGATATAGTAGTAATGAGTCACGGGTTACTATGCCGTAGTTACATAATGAATGATATAGTAGTAATGAGACATGGGTTACTATACCGTAGTTACATAATGAATGATATAGTAGTAATGAGTCATGGGTTATTATGCCGTAGTTACAAAATGAATGATATAGTAGTAATGAGTCACGGGTTATTATACCGTAGTTACATAATGAATGATATAGTAGTAATGAGTCATGGGTTATTATGCTGTAGTTACATAATGAATGATGTAGTAGTAATGAGTCACGGGTTACTATGCCGTAGTTACATAATGAATGATATAGTAGTAATGAGTCACGGGTTACTATGCCGTAGTTACATAATGAATGATATAGTAGTAATGAGACATGGGTTATTATACCGTAGTTACATAATGAATGATGTAGCAGTAATGAGTCATGGGTTATTATACCGTAGTTACATAATGAATGATATAGTAGTAATGAGTCATGGGTTACTATACCGTAGTTACATAATGAATGATATAGTAGTAATGAGTCACGGGTTATTATGCCGTAGTTACATAATGAATGATGTAGTAGTAATGAGTCACGGGTTATTATACCGTAGTTACATAATGAATGATATAGCAGTAATGAGTCACGGGTTATTATACCGTAGTTACATAATGAATGATGTAGTAGTAATGAGTCACAGGTTATTATACCGTAGTTACATAATGAATGATATAGTAGTAATTAGTCACGGGTTACTATGCCGTAGTTACATAATGAATGATATAGTAGTAATGAGACATGGGTTACTATACCGTAGTTACATAATGAATGATATAGTAGTAATGAGTCATGGGTTATTATGCCGTAGTTACATAATGAATGATATAGTAGTAATGAGTCATGGGTTATTATGCCGTAGTTACATAATGAATGATATAGTAGTAATGAGTCACGGGTTATTTTACCGTAGTTACATAATGAATGATATAGTAGTAATGAGTCATGGGTTATTATGCCGTAGTTACATAATGAATGATGTAGTAGTAATGAGTCACGGGTTACTATGCCGTAGTTACATAATGAATGATATAGTAGTAATGAGTCATTGGTTACTATGCCGTAGTTACATAATGAATGATATAGTAGTAATGAGACACGGGTTATTATACCGTAGTTACATAATGAATGATGTAGCAGTAATGAGTCATGGGTTACTATACCGTAGTTACATAATGAATGATATAGTAGTAATGAGTCATGGGTTATTATACCGTAGTTACATAATGAATGATATAGTAGTAATGAGTCATGGGTTATTATACCGTAGTTACATAATGAATGATATAGTAGTAATGAGTCATGGGTTACTATACCGTAGTTACATAATGAATGATATAGCAGTAATGAGTCACGGGTTATTATGCCGTAGTTACATAATGAATGATGTAGTAGTAATGAGTCACGGGTTATTATACCGTAGTTACATAATGAATGATATAGCAGTAATGAGTCACGGGTTATTATGCCGTAGTTACATAATGAATGATGTAGTAGTAATGAGTCACGGGTTATTATACCGTAGTTACATAATGAATGATATAGTAGTAATGAGTCACGGGTTACTTTACCGTAGTTACATAATGAATGATACAGTAGTAATGAGTCATGGGTTACTTTACCGTAGTTACATAATGAATGATACAGTGGTAATGAGTCATGGGTTACTATACCGTAGTTACATAATGAATGATATAGTAGTAATGAGTCATGGGTTATTATGCCGTAGTTACATAATGGATGATACAGTAGTAATGAGTAACGGGTTATTATGCCGTAGTTACATAATGAATGATATAGTAGTAATGAGACACGGGTTATTATACCGTAGTTACATAATGAATGATACAGTAGTAATGAGTCACGGGTTATTATACCGTAGTTACATAATGAATGATATAGTAGTAATGAGTCACGGGTTATTATGCCGTAGTTACATAATGAATGATGTAGTAGTAATGAGTCATGGGTTATTATACCGTAGTTACATAATGAATGATATAGTAGTAATGAGTCATGGGTTATTATACCGTAGTTACATAATGAATGATATAGTAGTAATGAGTCATGGGTTATTATACCGTAGTTACATAATGAATGATATAGTAGTTATGAGTCATGGGTTATTATAACGTAGTTACATAATGAATGATATAGTAGTAATGACCTACAGGTTATTATACCGTAGTTACATAATGAATGATATAGTAGTAATGAGTCATGGGTTACTATACCGTAGTTACATAATGAATGATATAGTAGTAATGAGTCATGGGTTATTATACCGTAGTTACATAATGAATGATATAGTAGTTATGAGTCATGGGTTATTATACCGTAGTTACATAATGAATGATATAGTAGTAATGAGTCACGGGTTATTATACCGTAGTTACATAATGAATGATATAGTAGTAATGAGTCATGGGTTACTATACCGTAGTTACATAATGAATGATATAGCAGTAATGAGTCACGGGTTATTATGCCGTAGTTACATAATGAATGATGTAGTAGTAATGAGTCACGGGTTATTATACCGTAGTTACATAATGAATGATATAGTAGTAATGAGTCACGGGTTATTATACCGTAGTTACATAATGAATGAGTAGTAATGAGTCATGGGTTATTATACCGTAGTTACATAATGAATGATATAGTAGTAATGAGTCACGGGTTATTATACCGTAGTTACATAATGAATGATATAGTAGTAATGAGTCATGGGTTATTATACCGTAGTTACATAATGAATGATATAGTAGTAATGAGTCATGGGTTATTATACCGTAGTTACATAATGAATGATATAGTAGTAATGAGTCATGGGTTATTATACCGTAGTTACATAATGAATGATATAGTAGTAATGAGTCATGGGTTATTATACCGTAGTTACATAATGAATGATATAGTAGTAATGACACTGTAAAGTTACAATTGTTTTGGTATGTACTAAAATAAGGGAATAGTAAATGATATGAAGAACAAGGCGAGTCTATTGTTACTTGACAGACATAGAGAGGCCTTCCACCAAGGCTGAATGTCATGCCATCCATTCTTTTGTAACAAGAGGAACTGACTTAGACAGTCAGAGCACACCTCATCTCTCTGTCTCATCCTGTTCTGAAGCAAACAAGAGGTCTTATTTACCACCAATAATATCCTGATTCAATCACGACTGATCTCAGACTTCTGTCCGACTAATATATCTCAAGCTCTGCTCTTCCCTAATTGATATACACACTCACACACACACACACACACACACACACACACACACACACTCCCCACCACCACACCTCCGTAAGCACCCATGTAATTGTATTACAAAATGAAAGTCTGTCATTGGGATGCTGTTTCCGCAGGCCCGGCGATATGTCCATCTTCCATCCTTCCATCCGGAGGAGAGGAGAGAGGGAGGAAGGAAGGGACCAGCCCGGCCACGGAGTGAGTTATCCCATGCTGTGCTTGGGGCTGTTTTGTGTTGTCTTCCCGGCCACGGAGTGAGTTATCCCATGCTGGGCTTGGGGCTGTTTTGTGTTGTCTTCCCGGCCACGGAGTGAGTTATCCCATGCTGGGCTTGGGGCTGTTTTGTGTTGTGTTGCCGTCCCGGCCAGGGAGTGAGTTATCCCATGCTGGGCTTGGGGCTGTTTTGTGTTGTGTTGTCTTCCCGGCCACGGAGTGAGTTATCCCATGCTGGGCTTGGGGCTGTTTTGTGTTGTGTTGCCGTCCCGGCCACGGAGTGAGTTATCCCATGCTGGGCTTGGGGCTGTTTTGTGTTGTGTTGCCGTCCCGGCCACGGAGTGAGTTATCCCATGCTGGGCTTGGGGCTGTTTTGTGTTGTGTTGCCGTCCCGGCCACGGAGTGAGTTATCCCAGGAAGGGCTTGGGGCTGTGTTGTGTTGGCGTCCGGCAGATTTCTCTGGGGTTTACTCCATTAGGACGTCTTTATCTGGTTAAGAGCAGGGCAGGAGAGGGAAGTCATTATGGTAGGGAGCGGAGGGTGCTGAAGATGTTCCTCCTCAGAGTGATACAGCCCTCTTGACTCGATACAGTCCTCCTGACTTGTTACAGTCCTCCTGACTCGACACAGTCCTCCTGACTCGACACAGTCCTCCTGGCTCGACACAGTCCTCCTGACTCGATAAAGTCCTCCTGATTCGATACAGTCCTCCTGACTCGATACAGAGAAGGCTCAAAGAAGGCGGGCGATGGAACGATGATAGCTGATTCCTTGGAATACGTTGATCCCGTTGGGAATACTGGGAGTTGTCATTACAGAGACAGGCTGAATGAGATGACTGTGAAGTATAGTATAGACTCCTTGATTTGCCCTGACCTGTGTGGTTTGCTACTGAAGAAGGACCTCCCTCAGACTATGTCTACCGTAGCCTACACTGTATGTCCAACTGCCTACCAAAATGTATTTTATTTTATTTCACTGTTTCAATGACCTCAAAACAAGATCTTACATTTTAATGTTATCTCAAAATTGACCTAAACCAGGGCATCCAGGTAAAATACATGTATTTCCTGGCAGACACCATCATAAAACAGGTTCGAAAGCTGGAAATAAGCCTGTAGCGTATGTGTTAGTGTTAGTCTGTCTTCCTCTATGTCTCTGTGTGTTAGTCTGTCTTCCTCTATGTCTCTGTGTGTTATTCTGTCTTCCTCTATGTCTCTGTGTGTTATTCTGTCTTCATCTATGTCTCTGTGTGTTAGTGTTAGTCTGTCTTCCTCTATGTCTCTGTGTGTTAGTCTGTCTTCCTCTATGTCTCTGTGTGTTAGTCTGTCTTCCTCTATGTCTCTGTGTGTTATTCTGTCTTCCTCTATGTCTCTGTGTGTTAGTCTGTCTTCCTCTATGTCTCTGTGTGTTATTCTGTCTTCCTCTATGTCTCTGTGTGTTATTCTGTCTTCCTCTATGTCTCTGTGTGTTAGTCTGTCTTCCTCTATGTCTCTGTGTGTTAGTCTGTCTTCCTCTATGTCTCTGTGTGTTAGTGTTAGTCTGTCTTCCTCTATGTCTCTGTGTGTTATTCTGTCTCCCTCTATGTCTCTGTGTGTTATTATGTCTTCCTCTATGTCTCTGTGTGTTATTCTGTCTTCCTCTATGTCTCTGTGTGTTCTTCTGTCTTCCTGTATGTCTCTGTGTGTTAGTCTGTCTTCCTCTATGTCTCTGTGTGTTAGTCTGTCTTCCTCTATGTCTCTGTGTGTTAGTCTGTCTTCCTCTATGTCTCTGTGTGTTATTCTGTCTTCCTCTATGTCTCTGTGTGTTATTCTGTCTTCCTCTATGTCTCTGTGTGTTAGTCTGTCTTCCTCTATGTCTCTGTGTGTTAGTCTGTCTTCCTCTATGTCTCTGTGTGTTAGTGTTAGTCTGTCTTCCTCTATGTCTCTGTGTGTTAGTCTGTCTTCCTCTATGTCTCTGTGTGTTAGTCTGTCTTCCTCTATGTCTCTGTGTGTTAGTCTGTCTTCCTCTATGTCAATGTGTGTTATTCTGTCTTCCTCTATGTCTCTGTGTGTTAGTGTTAGTCTGTCTTCCTCTATGTCTCTGTGTGTTAGTCTGTCTTCCTCTATGTCTCTGTGTGTTAGTGTTAGTCTGTCTTCCTCTATGTCTCTGTGTGTTAGTCTGTCTTCCTCTATGTCTCTGTGTGTTAGTGTTAGTCTGTCTTCCTCTATGTCTCTGTGTGTTGTCTCTATGTCTATGTCTCTGTGTGTTGTCCTGGCACCGTGTGGTGCCAGGACAACAACCTCTCCCTCAACGTGACCAAGACAAAGGAGATGATTGTGGACTACAGGAAAAAAAAGAGGACTGAGCACGCCCCCATTCTCATCGACGGGGCTGTAGTGGAACAGGTTGAGAGCTTCAAGTTCCTTGGTGTCCACATCACCAACGAACTATCATGGTCCAAACACACCAAGACAGTCGTGAAGAGGGCACGACAAAGCCTATTCCCCCTCAGGAGACTAAAAAGATTTGGCATGGGTCCTCAGATCCTCAAAAAATTCTACAGCTGCACCATCGAGAGCATCCTGACTGGTTGCATCACCGCCTGGTATGGCAACTGCTTGGCCTCTGACCGCAAGGCACTACAGAGGGTAGTGCGTACGGCCCAGTACATCACAGGGGCAAAGCTCCCTGCCATCCAGGACCTCTATACCAGGCGGTGTCAGAGGAAGGCCCTCAAAATTGTCAAAGACTCCAGTCACCCTAGTCATAGACTGTTCTCTCTGCTACCGCACGGCAAGCGGTACCGGAGTGCCAAGTCTAGGTCCAAAAGACTTCTCAACAGCTTCTACCCCCAAGCCATAAGACTCCTGAACAGCTAATCATGGCTACCCGGACTATTTGCACTGCCCCCCCACCCCATACTTTTTACGCTGCTGCTACTCTGTTAAGTATTTATGCATAGTCACTTTAACTCTACCCACATGTACATATTACCTCAACTACCTCAACTAGCCGGTGCCCCCGCACATTGACTATGCAACGGTACCCCCCTGTATATATAGCCTCCCTACTGTCACTTTATTCTATTGTATATATAGCCTCCCTACTGTCACTTTA
Source organism: Coregonus lavaretus (assembly GCF_964263955.1). NCBI lineage: Eukaryota > Metazoa > Chordata > Actinopteri > Salmoniformes > Salmonidae > Coregonus > Coregonus lavaretus. The sequence continues at coordinate 86,439 of NW_028161049.1, read as the reverse complement.
TTTTTACTTCTGCTCTTTTTTTCTCAACACTTTTTTGTTGTTGTTTTATTCTTACTTTTTTGTTTAAAATAAATGCACTGTTGGTTAAGGGCTGTAAGTAAGCATTTCACTGTAATGTCTGCACCTGTTGTATTCGGCGCATGTGACCAATAAAATTTGATTTGATTTGATTTGATTTGTTAGTCTGTCTTCCTCTATGTCTCTGTGTGTTAGTCTGTCTTCCTCTATGTCTCTGTGTGTTATTCTGTCTTCCTCTATGTCTCTGTGTGTTAGTCTGTCTTCCTCTATGTCTCTGTGTGTTAGTCTGTCTTCCTCTATGTCTCTGTGTGTTAGTATTATTCTGTCTTCCTCTATGTCTCTGTGTGTTAGTCTGTCTTCCTCTATGTCTCTGTGTGTTAGTCTGTCTTCCTCTATGTCTCTGTGTGTTATTCTGTCTTCCTCTATGTCTCTGTGTGTTAGTCTGTCTTCCTCTATGTCTCTGTGTGTTAGTCTGTCTTCCTCTATGTCTCTGTGTGTTATTCTGTCTTCCTCTATGTCTCTGTGTGTTAGTCTGTCTTCCTCTATGTCTCTGTGTGTTAGTCTGTCTTCCTCTATGTCTCTGTGTGTTAGTCTGTCTTCCTCTATGTCTCTGTGTGTTAGTCTGTCTTCCTCTATGTCTCTGTGTGTTAGTCTGTCTTCCTCTATGTCTCTGTGTGTTAGTCTGTCTTCCTCTATGTCTCTGTGTGTTAGTCTGTCTTCCTCTATGTCTCTGTGTGTTATTCTGTCTTCATCTATGTCTCTGTGTGTTAGTCTGTCTTCCTCTATGTCTCTGTGTGTTAGTCTGTCTTCCTCTATGTCTCTGTGTGTTATTCTGTCTTCCTCTATGTCTCTGTGTGTTAGTGTTAGTCTGTCTTCCTCTATGTCTCTGTGTGTTAGTGTTATTCTGTCTTCCTCTATGTCTCTGTGTGTTATTTTGTCTTCCTGTATGTCTCTGTGTGTTATTCTGTCTTCCTCTATGTCTCTGTGTGTTATTCTGTATTCCTCTATGTCTCAGTGTGTTATTCTGTCTTCCTCTATGTCTCTGTGTGTTATTCTGTCTTCCTCTATGTCTATGTGTGTTATTCTGTCTTCCTCTATGTCTCTGTGTGTTATTCTGTCTTCCTCTATGTCTCTGTGTGTTATTCTGTCTTCCTCTATGTCTCTGTGTGTTAGTCTGTCTTCCTCTATGTCTCTGTGTGTTAGTCTGTCTTCCTCTATGTCTCTGTGTGTTATTCTGTCTTTCTCTATGTCTCTGTGTGTTAGTCTGTCTTCCTCTATGTCTCTGTGTGTTCTTCTGTCTTCCTCTATGTCTCTGTGTGTTATTCTGTCTTCCTCTATGTCTCTGTGTGTTAGTCTGTCTTCCTCTATGTCTCTGTGTGTTAGTCTGTCTTCCTCTATGTCTCTGTGTGTTAGTCTGTCTTCCTCTATGTCTCTGTGTGTTATTCTGTCTTTCTCTATGTCTCTGTGTGTTATTCTGTCTTCCTCTATGTCTCTGTGTGTTCTTCTGTCTTCCTCTATGTCTCTGTGTGTTATTCTGTCTTCCTCTATGTCTCTGTGTGTTAGTCTGTCTTCCTCTATGTCTCTGTGTGTTAGTCTGTCTTCCTCTATGTCTCTGTGTGTTAGTCTGTCTTCCTCTATGTCTCTGTGTGTTATTCTGTCTTCCTCTATGTCTCTGTGTGTTATTCTGTCTTTCTCTATGTCTCTGTGTGTTAGTCTGTCTTCCTCTATGTCTCTGTGTGTTATTCTGTCTTCCTCTATGTCTCTGTGTGTTATTCTGTCTTCCTCTATGTCTCTGTGTGTTAGTCTGTCTTCCTCTATGTCTCTGTGTGTTAGTCTGTCTTCCTCTATGTCTCTGTGTGTTAGTGTTATTCTGTCTTCCTCTATGTCTCTGTGTGTTAGTGATGTCACTCTCTAGATTGCTGCATCTAGTAACCCAGTAGACCCAACCATTAATATAATTAAATTTTACTACAAACTTTCCCTTTGAAACAAATTAATTAAGATGCTATTATTTAGCCATTGCAGAGGTTAATGACCATCATTAGCAACAAAGGCTACATCCACTATCATTAGCCAAACCTGGTTATTTGGAGCATGTTGGTTATTTACTGGGCCTGAGATTGATGAGGTCTGATACCCAGGGAGAGGTTAATGAGCTTTGGAAACATAACACACTCCATCACTGCTCATGACTGGTATACGCACGCATACTAATACACACACACACACTAATATACACACACACACACACACTAACACGCACACTAATACACACACACACTAATATACACACACACACACACACACTAACACACACACTAATACACACACACACTATTAGACACACACTGATACACACACACTAATATACACACACACACTATTAGACACACACTAATACACACACACTAATACACACACACACTAATACACGCACACACTAACACACACACTAATACACACACACACACTAATACACAAACACTAACACACACACAGACACACACACACACACTCACACACACACACACACACACACACACACACACGTACACACACACAGACACACACACACTCCATCACTGCTCATGACTGTTACAGGGAGAAACCATCCAGGAAGCAACATACCCACAGTACTTTGCTCCTGTTGTCTGTATAGAGGACAGGGAAAACAGTGTGATTTTTGATGTCCATACGTTGCAGGGACGTCAACAGTAAAGGGTTTATTGTTTCATATAGGACACTGTGTGGACATGAAGCATACGTTTTGTGAGCAACAATGCTAATGTTGACATGGAAATGCTTCTTAGTCTGAACATATAGGTTGTCACCAACTATACTGGATCTACATGGTTTATATTGAAAACTCTACCGCAGGAATGTGTATCTATCATAAATATAACTCAAGTGCGAGGATAGGTTCATTATCGTCAATCAAACGCAATATGCACGTTCTATATTCATAAATTACAGGTCTTTTCATGTCATCAACACAAACGTTTTCCATTTTTAAGTCGACCATGACAACAAAATACAGTATTCCCATATCACCCTGACCAATCAATAACCACGGCAACAATAATCCCTTTGGCACTGCCGTAATGCTGATCCTGTCAATAACATTGACGCGTTTACAGGACAATAACATTTCCCTTCCCTCCCTTTCACACTCCTCACAGTTCAATTCACAAGGGGCTTTATGATGTCATGGAGGGGACAATCGGGGTCACCAGGAAGTTAGACCTGGCTCCATCGTGTCGGCTGATTGGTTGAGGCCGACCCTCGCCGATGGCGATGACCAGTGATTGGTGGAGGCAGACTGTCGCCGACGGCAATGAACAATGAGAGGCCTGTGTTGTATCACAGTGGGATGAGTAATGGAGCAGGCACCAAAGGGCATTCAAATGACATTGTGGGGATAACGGAACTTATTGTCAAGCGTTTATACGGAGCGGAAATTTACGGCCGGCTCCATAAATGTTTATTAGCTTTTATCTATTTATAACTTTGTGAAAATCTGGTGTCTGTTCTGTAGGAGTGTTTTTGCATGCCCCGACAAACACACACACACACACGCACACACACAAACATTCCCCCCTGACACACACACACACGCACACACACAGACACACAGACACACAGACACACAGACACACACACACACACACACACACACACACACACACACACACACACACACACACACACACACACACACACAGACACACACGCACACACAGACACAGACACACACACACACACAGACACACACACACAGACACACACACACACACACACAGACACACACACACACACACGCACACACACACAGACACACAGACACACAGACACAGACACACACACCCCACACACTGTAGAGAAGGCAAAAGCATGTGACTTAAGACAGGTGTGCGTAACAGGCTTCTATCTGCGAGTGTGTAAATCACCAGGAGAACTTGACATCAGCAGGAAGGAGACACCCTGAAAACAGCCTGAAACACGCTCTCTAGGGGTGAGACGCAGTTTAAGGAGAAAGAGGAGAAAACCCACGCTCACACATGTAGCTCAGAGGACATGGGGCTGGTTTATATTACTATCAAACACAATATCACTGCTGTCTGGGTCATACAAGGCACAGAAGGGTTGTAAGGAAACGCTCGGTGCACGATCTTTAAAGCATTTTTGTAGTGCCACAGTTATCTGGGAAACAGTTTGCCCAAAACCCACCAGTTTACAAACATAAATGTAAGAGGCTCGCAGTGTGTGAAAACGGAGATTACAACTTTAAAGAAACCAAGGCCGGGATTCAATCTGATTGCGGGTTATAGGCAATGAGGCTTTTAAAGGTAATTTCCGATTGAGCCGACATATGCAGCGTTTACCGTGAACGCAGTCTCCACAACACGGGAACATTGTCTATAAAAGCCGCATTAACTATTATCCACGAGGAATGGCGCCAGAGGAGATGGCTGCCGTTTTACGGGCTCCTAACCAATTGTGCTATTGTGTGTGTTTTTTCGCATTATTTGTAACTTATTTTGTACATAATGTTTCTGCCACCGTCTCTTATGACCGAAAATAGCTTCTGGATATCAGGACAGCGATTACTCACCTCGTACTGAACGAATATTTTTTCTTTAACAAGTCGGACACAAAGGATTTACTTCAGACACCCGACAAGGTCCAAATCCCCGTCATTCTCATGAAGAAGAGACAGAGATATCGGGGACGCAGGTCAGGGTGCCTTGTAAGGATCCGACGGCGAGTGGGTCATCTGACTCTACCATCAGTCCTATTAGCCAACGTACAATCATTGGATAATAAAATGGATGAGCTCCGATCAAGAATATCCTACCAACGGGACTTTAAAAACTACTTGTAATGACAGACAAGGAGTTGGAATGATAGCACAAACAGATCTGGGACCAGGCTACCAGGTTCCCAAACAGTGAACCAAATCAAATAACATTTGATTTGATTTGATTTGATGATCAGATTGAATCCCGGCCCAAATTTGGTTCACTGTTTGGGAACCTGGTAGCCTGGTCCCAGATCTGTTTGTGCTATCATTCCAACTCCTTGTCTGTCATTACAAGTAGTGACATGATGGCACAAACAGACTGGTACCCTAGGCTAGAAACCTGGCAGAAACGATATCTGTACTGTACAGACACACATTTATGACAAGCAGACATCTTTAGTGCACAGCGTGTTAGAGAAAGCAGATGCCTGCTGCTATCTGGTGGCTGGTCTTGGAGGTAGCATGGCCTGCACAGAGAATGAGGGGTGGTCCTCTGTAGCTCAATTGGTAGAGCATGGCGCTTGTAACGCCAGGGTAGTGGGTTCGATCCCCGGGACCACCCATACGTAAAAATGTATGCACACATGACTGTAAGTCACTTTGGATAAAAGCGTCTTGCTAAATGGCATATTATTATATACAAAAGTGTACTTCTATGAATACACCCAATATGGTCGCCTTTTCAGCCATCATATAACATTGATTTGAATGGGAATGTCTGTTCTAGTCATTCTAACTCTATGTCCTACCCACTCAGAGGCCACCTGCACCGCACAGGTTGACTCCTGAACTTAATCTATGGGTACAATCAAAATGGCTGCCAGTCCAGCCATCATGGAACATTGACTTGATTCCAATATACTATACCACCTCACACCTGCCCAGAAAGAATTGTACAGGCATTGACTTGAATGGGAATAGTGACTGTTCTAGTAATCACCCCCTCACAGGCCACCTGCCCAGACCCAAGTACCGTCCTCCGGCTGCCAAGGCTTTAATGGGGGTTCAAAATGTCAACTGGGGGATGACTGTAAGTTTCCAGAACGAACACCAGCCTCCGAAACTTACCTCAGATCTTTACAACCTAGCTAGTCAGTCAGCTAATTTATATCACGGAAGCAAAATGATTAATGAATTACAGTTGGCGGGGGTGAAATGTGTTCCTACGTCAGTTGCCTCCTGCTCCCCCCGTCACTTTGTCATACCGAGGCACTTTTACAAATTGAGGCAGCCGTACTATCCAGCTATCCTCTGCTGGCCGGCTGCCCTTAACCGTTAATCACCGCGGCAGCATTTAAGTGTGGGCCAAGCGCGGTCATCTGCAGCTGCAGAGGTGTAACTTTATGAAAAAAATTACTTCACAGGCTTTCTTAGTATGCGTTTGGTAGGACTGAAAATAAACAGAAAGGAGAGGAATGGACAGGGGGATGAGGAGAGGAAATGCAAAGCGAGCTGCTCTCTCTGGAAAGAGATTTATGGGAGATGTTCATGACATGGCAGCAGTTCAGATATCTCTCTCTCTCTCTCTCTCTCTCTCTCTCTCTCTCTCTCTCTCTCTCTCTCTCTCTCTCTCTCTCTCTCTCTCTCTCCTCTCTCTCTCACACTCACTCACTCACTCACTCACTCATTCTCTTTAGGAAGCTGCCCTAGTCCACCTGCCCAAACAGCAGCATCTGCCAAGGCCAGATCTAATAGGGCTTAAAGGGATAGTCCAGTCATAACATATTAACCTCCTCATATGACTACCTAGATAATATTCTATGGAAACACAGTCAGCAATACTCGTTGATACTTGTTGTTGATAGGTGCAGCTTAGTAATAGCCTTGTTGGGTGGGTACAGCTTAGAAATAGCCTTGATGGGTGGGTACAGCTTAGAAATAGCTATGTTGGGTGGGTACAGCTTAGTAATAGCCTTATTGGGTGGGTACAGCTTAGTAATAGCCGTGTTGGGTGGGTACAGCTTAGTAATAGCCGTGTTGGGTGGGTACAGCTTAGCTGATTTTTAGTCCCACGTATGTGTAGGTGTGTGTGTTCTATATGAGTGGAGCCTCTCTCTCTCTCCCTCTCTCTCTCTCTCTCTCTCTCTCTCTCTCTCTCTCTCTCTCTCTCTCTCTCTCTCTCTCTCTCTCTCTCTCTCTCTCGCTCTCTCTCTCGCTCTCTCTCTCTCTCTCTCTCTCTCTCTCTCTCTCTCTGCCCTCTGTATCTCTTTCTCACTCCAACAAGTGTGTGCACGTGTGTTTTATAGCTTACTTTAACCCCAGTGGAATGATTCTTGTGGTTTATAATGACTTCTGGCATTGTCCTGACAGTGTCTGAAGGAGAGGACTACCGGGTCTGCTCTACCTCCTGCCTGAATTACGTCCCTGTGCTCTGCCAGTAAAAATCATCAAAGTGTGTCCCAAATGGCACCCTATTCCCAAAATAGTGCACTACTTGTGATGAATGCCAGGGCTCTGGTCTAAAGTAGTGCACTATATAGGGAATAGGGTGCCATTTGGGATGCAAGCACAGACTCCTCGTCTAAACAGGAACTGCAACAGAAAAGAGGAGGGCAAGCTGACCTGGACACAGACAACTTCTTTTCTAGAATATTCCAGACAGCTGCTGTCTTCAGATGGGGAGGGTAGGGTGTGTGTGTTTGTGTTTGTGTGTGTGTGTGTGTGTGTGTGTGTGTGTGTGTCTACTGCACCCTAAAGTTGTCTCCACTCCAGATGGGGTCTCACTTAGCATTAAAAATAAAATAAAAATAATAAAACGCTCAAGGGTTCATTTGGAACGGGGATGTATTTTTGCATATCAGTGCGTTTAGGTGATTTACAACCGGTGACGTGTGTTGACATTGCTGCTTCTGCAGGGAAAATGGCAACTGTAGGGGAAGTGTGAGATTTATTAGCGTTGGCTTGTGTAATGTGGTATAGCACTCAGTGTTCATCTGGCTCATCTATCACAGATTGTCTATGTATTATTGTCCAGGATACTGTCTTTCACCGTTTCACACCAGAATTGACCTTTGCTCTTTTTCATGTGGAGTCTATTGATCACGTTCATTAGCAGCCTGGTGTGTTTATCTTCCTGTGGTCAGTTTAATGCACACTGTGATTTAGGTACCGTAGTACTGAAGCCTGTTGTACAGCGTTCAGACCTAAAGAGGCAGACGTCCATCAGCCGCATGTATGTAGGGTATTACACACACTACCTCAGCTCTGATCAGGAGAGGGACCAGGCAGGAGATTACACACACTACCTCCGCTCTGATCAGGAGAGGGACCAGGCAGGAGATTACACACACTACCTCAGCTCTGATCAGGAGAGGGACCAGGCAGGAGATTACACACACTACCTCAGCTCTGATCAGGAGAGGGACCAGGCAGAAGATTACACACACTACCTCAGCTCTGATCAGGAGAGGGACCAGGCAGGAGATTACACACACTACCTCAGCTCTGATCAGGAGAGGGACCAGGCAGGAGATTACACACACTACCTCAGCTCTGATCAGGAGAGGGACCAGGCAGGAGATTACACACACTACCTCAGCTCTGATCAGGAGAGGGACCAGGCAGGAGATTACACACACTACCTCAGCTCTGATCAGGAGAGGGACCAGGCAGGAGATTACACACACTACCTCAGCTCTGATCAGGAGAGGGACCAGGCAGAAGATTACACACACTACCTCAGCTCTGATCAGGAGAGGGACCAGGCAGGAGATTACACACACTACCTCAGCTCTGATCAGGAGAGGGACCAGGCAGGAGATTACACACACTACCTCAGCTCTGATCAGGAGAGGGACCAGGCAGGAGATTACACACACTACCTCAGCTCTGATCAGGAGAGGGACCAGGCAGGAGATTACACACACTACCTCAGCTCTGATCAGGAGAGGGACCAGGCAGGAGATTACACACACTACCTCAGCTCTGATCAGGAGAGGGACCAGGCAGGAGATTACACACACTACCTCAGCTCTGATCAGGAGAGGGACCAGGCAGGAGATTACACACACTACCTCAGCTCTGATCAGGAGAGGGACCAGGCAGGAGATTACACACACTACCTCAGCTCTGATCAGGAGAGGGACCAGGCAGGAGATTACACACACTACCTCAGCTCTGATCAGGAGAGGGACCAGGCAGGAGATTACACACACTACCTCAGCTCTGATCAGGAGAGGGACCAGGCAGGAGATTACACACACTACCTCAGCTCTGATCAGGAGAGGGACCAGGCAGGAGATTACACACACTACCTCAGCTCTGATCAGGAGAGGGACCAGGCAGGAGATTACACACACTACCTCAGCTCTGATCAGGAGAGGGACCAGGCAGGAGATTACACACACTACCTCAGCTCTGATCAGGAGAGGGACCAGGCAGGAGATTACACACACTACCTCAGCTCTGATCAGGAGAGGGACCAGGCAGGAGATTACACACACTACCTCAGCTCTGATCAGGAGAGGGACCAGGCAGGAGATTACACACACTACCTCAGCTCTGATCAGGAGAGGGACCAGGCAGGAGATTACACACACTACCTCAGCTCTGATCAGGAGAGGGACCAGGCAGGAGATTACACACACTACCTCAGCTCTGATCAGGAGAGGGACCAGGCAGGAGATTACACACACTACCTCAGCTCTGATCAGGAGAGGGACCAGGCAGGAGATTACACACACTACCTCAGCTCTGATCAGGAGAGGGACCAGGCAGGAGATTACACACACTACCTCAGCTCTGATCAGGAGAGGGACCAGGCAGGAGATTACACACACTACCTCAGCTCTGATCAGGAGAGGGACCAGGCAGGAGATTACACACACTACCTCAGCTCTGATCAGGAGAGGGACCAGGCAGGAGATTACACACACTACCTCAGCTCTGATCAGGAGAGGGACCAGGCAGGAGATTACACACACTACCTCAGCTCTGATCAGGAGAGGGACCAGGCAGGAGATTACACACACTACCTCAGCTCTGATCAGGAGAGGGACCAGGCAGGAGATTACACACACTACCTCAGCTCTGATCAGGAGAGGGACCAGGCAGGAGATTACACACACTACCTCAGCTCTGATCAGGAGAGGGACCAGGCAGGAGATTACACACACTACCTCAGCTCTGATCAGGAGAGGGACCAGGCAGGAGATTACACACACTACCTCAGCTCTGATCAGGAGAGGGACCAGGCAGGAGATTACACACACTACCTCAGCTCTGATCAGGAGAGGGACCAGGCAGGAGATTACACACACTACCTCAGCTCTGATCAGGAGAGGGACCAGGCAGGAGATTACACACACTACCTCAGCTCTGATCAGGAGAGGGACCAGGCAGGAGATTACACACACTACCTCAGCTCTGATCAGGAGAGGGACCAGGCAGGAGATTACACACACTACCTCAGCTCTGATCAGGAGAGGGACCAGGCAGGAGATTACACACACTACCTCAGCTCTGATCAGGAGAGGGACCAGGCAGGAGATTACACACACTACCTCAGCTCTGATCAGGAGAGGGACCAGGGAGGAGCAGAGATAGAAGGCTACCTTTTCCATAACATAAAGATGCTTTAGTTTCAAGCGGTAATTTGTAAAGACATTCTAAATGTTAGCACATTCATTCTAACATTGGAACACCTAGTGGAATGACAGAGAGAAGGCATGTTGTATCTATAGAGGCTAAACAGACATCCATGGGCTATAGCGACAGGCGACCTATGGTTGTACTGTATGTAGCCTATATCTGTATTTTGGTCCCTGTTTTAATTAGCTGCCTTAAATCAATTTCCTAACAACTTTGGTTGGTATGGCGATAAAGTTTTGAATCTTGACTCTATAGCCAGGATAACAGTTACTTTTGCATCCACACCTTAAGGCATGACATATATGTTGTAACATACATTATACATGTTCCAGTAACCTGCTGGGTTCTATATTGAGGTCCCAAAATGTCTGCATGTTCCCTCTCACATGACAGCCATGAAACATAGTCTGTCATAATCCATACTCTCTGCCATATAAACCATACTCTCTGCCATATAAACCATACTCTCTGCCATATAAACCATACTCTCTGCTATATAAACCATACTCTCTGCCATATAAATCATACTCTCTGCCATATAAACCATACTCTCTGCCATATAAACCATACTCTCTGCCATATAAACCATACTCTCTGCCATATAAACCATACTCTCTGCTATATAAACCATACTCTCTGCCATATAAATCATACTCTCTGCCATATAAACCATACTCTCTGTCATATAAACCATACTCTCTGCCATATAAACCATAATCTCTGTCATATAAACCATACTCTCTGCTATATAAACCATACTCTCTGCCATATAAACCATACTCTCTGCCATATAAACCATACTCGCTGCCATATAAACCATACTCTCTGCTATATAAACCATACTCTCTGCTATATAAACCATACTCTCTGCCATATAAACCATACTCTCTGCCATATAAACCATAATCTCTGTCATATAAACCATACTCTCTGCTATATAAACCATACTCTCTGTCATATAAACCATACTCTCTGCCATATAAACCATACTCTCTGCCATATAAACCATACTCTCTGCCATATAAACCATACTCTCTGCCATATAAACCATACTCTCTGCTATATAAACCATACTCTCTGCCATATAAACCATAATCTCTGCCATATAAACCATACTCTCTGCCATATAAACCATACTCTCTGCCATATAAACCATACTCTCTGTCATATAAACCATACTCTCTGCCATATAAACCATACTCTCTGTCATATAAACCATACTCTCTGCCATATAAACCATACTCTCTGCCATATAAACCATACTCTCTGCCAAATAAACCATACTCTCTGCTATATAAACCATACACTCTGCCATATAAACCATACACTCTGCCATATAAACCATACTCTCTGCCATATAAACCATCATCTCTGTCATATAAACCATAATCTCTGTCATATAAACCATAATCTCTGCCATATAAACCATACTCTCTGCTATATAAACCATACTCTATGCCATATAAACCATACACTCTGTCATATAAACCATACTCTCTGTCATATAAACCATAATCTCTGCCATATAAACCATACTCTCTGCTATATAAACCATACTCTATGCCATATAAACCATACTCTATGCCATATAAACCATACTCTCTGCCATATAAACCATAATCTCTGTCATATAAACCATACTCTTTGTCATATAAACCATACTCTCTGCCATATAAACCATAATCTCTGTCATATAAACCATACTCTCTGCCATATAAACCATACTCTCTGTCATATAAACCATACTCTCTGCCATATAAACCATAATCTCTGCCATATAAACCATACTCTCTGCCATATAAACCATAATCTCTGTCATATAAACCATACTCTCTGTCATATAAACCATACTCTCTGCCATATAAACCATAATCTCTGCCATATAAACCATACTCTCTGCCATATAAACCATAATCTCTGTCATATAAACCATACTCTCTGTCATATAAACCATACTCTCTGCCATATAAACCATAATCTCTGTCATATAAACCATACACTCTGTCATATAAACCATATTCTCTGCCATATAAACCATACACTCTGTCATATAAACCATACTCTCTGCTATATAAACCATACTCTCTGTCATATAAACCATACTCTCTGCTATATAAACCATACTCTCTGCCATATAAACCATACTCTCTGCTATATAAACCATACTCTCTGCCATATAAACCATAATCTCTGCCATATAAACCATACTCTCTGCCATATAAACCATAATCTCTGTCATATAAACCATACTCTCTGTCATATAAACCATACTCTCTGCCATATAAACCATAATCTCTGCCATATAAACCATACTCTCTGCCATATAAACCATAATCTCTGTCATATAAACCATACTCTCTGTCATATAAACCATACTCTCTGCCATATAAACCATAATCTCTGTCATATAAACCATACACTCTGTCATATAAACCATATTCTCTGTCATATAAACCATACACTCTGTCATATAAACCATATTCTCTGCCATATAAACCATACACTCTGTCATATAAACCATACTCTCTGCTATATAAACCATACTCTCTGTCATATAAACCATACTCTCTGCTATATAAACCATACTCTCTGCCATATAAACCATACTCTCTGCTATATAAACCATACTCTCTGCCATATAAACCATAATCTCTGCCATATAAACCATACTCTCTGCCATATAAACCATAATCTCTGTCATATAAACCATACTCTCTGTCATATAAACCATACTCTCTGCCATATAAACCATAATCTCTGCCATATAAACCATACTCTCTGCCATATAAACCATAATCTCTGTCATATAAACCATACTCTCTGTCATATAAACCATACTCTCTGCCATATAAACCATAATCTCTGTCATATAAACCATACACTCTGTCATATAAACCATATTCTCTGCCATATAAACCATACACTCTGTCATATAAACAATACTCTCTGCTATATAAACCATACTCTCTGTCATATAAACCATACTCTCTGCTATATAAACCATACTCTCTGCCATATAAACCATACTCTCTGCTATATAAACCATACTCTCTGCTATATAAACCATACTCTCTGTCATACAAACCATACTCTCTGCTATATAAACCATACTCTCTGCCATATAAACCATACTCTCTGCTATATAAACCATACTCTCTGCCATATAAACCATACTCTCTGCTATATAAACCATACTCTCTGTCATATAAACCATACTCTCTGCTATATAAACCATACTCTCTGCCATATAAACCATACTCTCTGCTATATAAACCATACTCTCTGCCATATAAACCATACTCTCTGCTATATAAACCATACTCTCTGCCATATAAACCATACTCTCTGCTATATAAACCATACTCTCTGCCATATAAACCATACTCTCTGCTATATAAACCATACTCTCTGCTATATAAACCATACTCTCTGTCATATAAACCATACTCTCTGCTATATAAACCATACTCTCTGCCATATAAACCATACTCTCTGCTATATAAACCATACTCTCTGCCATATAAACCATACTCTCTGCCATATAAACCATACACTCTGTCATATAAACCATACTCTCTGCCATATAAACCATACTCTCTGTCATATAAACCATACACTCTGTCATATAAACCATACTCTCTGTCATATAAACCATACTCTCTGCCATATAAACCATACTCTCTGCCATATAAACCATACTCTCTGTCATATAAACCATACACTCTGCCATATAAACCATACTCTCTGCCATATAAACCATACTCTCTGTCATATAAACCATACTCTCTGCCATATAAACCATACTCTCTGCCATATAAACCATAATCTCTGCCATATAAACCATACTCTCTGCCATATAAACCATAATCTCTGTCATATAAACCATAATCTCTGTCATATAAACCATACTCTCTGATATATAAACCATACTCTCTGTCATATAAACCATACTCTCTGCCATATAAACCATACTCTCTGCCATATAAACCATAATCTCTGCCATATAAACCATACTCTCTGTCATATAAACCATAATCTCTGCCATATAAACCATACTCTCTGCCATATAAACCATACTCTCTGCCATATAAACCATACTCTCTGCCATATAAACCATACTCTTTGCCATATAAACCATACTCTCTGCCATATAAACCATACTCTCTGCCATATAAACCATACTCTCTGCCATATAAACCATACTATCTGCCATATAAACCATACTCTCTGCCATATAAACCATACTCTCTGCCATATAAACCATACTCTCTGCCATATAAACCATACTCTCTGCCATATAAACCATACTCTCTGCCATATAAACCATACTCTCTGCCACATAAACCATACTCTCTGCCATATAAACCATACTCTCTGCCATATAAACCATAATCTCTGCCATATAAACCATACTCTCTGTCATATAAACCATAATCTCTGCCATATAAACCATACTCTCTGCCATATAAACCATACTCTCTGCCATATAAACCATACTCTCTGCCATATAAACCATACTCTTTGCCATATAAACCATACTCTCTGCCATATAAACCATACTCTCTGCCATATAAACCATACTCTCTGCCATATAAACCATACTATCTGCCATATAAACCATACTCTCTGCCATATAAACCATACTCTCTGCCATATAAACCATACTCTCTGCCATATAAACCATACTCTCTGCCATATAAACCATACTCTCTGCCATATAAACCATACTCTCTGCCATATAAACCATACTCTCTGCCATATAAACCATACTCTCTGCCATATAAACCAAACTCTCTGTCATATAAACCTGACCAGCCGACTGAACAGTAGACTGAAAAACCTGCCTTGTTGATAGTGTTGTTAAGAAGGCAGAGCAGCGCTTTATTATAGACAGACTTCTCCCCATCCTAGACCTGCCTTGTTGATAGTGCTGTTAAGAAGGCAGAGCAGCGCTTTATTATAGACAGACTTCTCCCCATCCTAGACCTGCCTTGTTGATAGTGCTGTTAAGAAGGCAGAGCAGCGCTTTATTATAGACAGACTTCTCCCCATCCTAGACCTGCCTTGTTGATAGTGCTGTTAAGAAGGCAGAGCAGCGCTTTATTATAGACAGACTTCTCCCCATCCTAGACCTGCCTTGTTGATAGTGCTGTTAAGAAGGCAGAGCAGCGCTTTATTATAGACAGACTTCTCCCCATCCTAGACCTGCCTTGTTGATAGTGCTGTTAAGAAGGCAGAGCAGCGCTTTATTATAGACAGACTTCTCCCCATCCTAGACCTGCCTTGTTGATAGTGCTGTTAAGAAGGCAGAGCAGCGCTTTATTATAGACAGACTTCTCCCCATCCTAGACCTGCCTTGTTGATAGTGCTGTTAAGAAGGCAGAGCAGCGCTTTATTATAGACAGACTTCTCCCCATCCTAGACCTGCCTTGTTGATAGTGCTGTTAAGAAGGCAGAGCAGCGCTTTATTATAGACAGACTTCTCCCCATCCTAGACCTGCCTTGTTGATAGTGCTGTTAAGAAGGCAGAGCAGCGCTTTATTATAGACAGACTTCTCCCCATCCTAGCTACTGTTGTATCAATATGTTTTGACCATGACTATTTACAATCCAGGGTTACTCCAAGCAATTTAGTCTCCTCAACAATTTCTACATTATTCATTACAAGATTTAGTTGAGGTTTAGTAAATGATTTGTCCCAAATAAAATGCTTTTAGTTTTTGAAATATTTAGGAATAACTTATTCCTTGCCACCCATTCTGAAACTAACTGCAGCTTTTGTTAAGTGCTGCTGACATTTCAGTCGCTCTGGTAGCTGACGTGTATAGTGTTGAGTCATCCAAGGAGGCCTACAAACCTGACTCAGTTACACCAGTTCTGTCAAGAGGAATGGGCCAAAACTCACCCAACTTATTGTGGGAAGCTTGTGGAAGGCTACCCGAAACGTTTAACCCAAGTTAAACAATTTAAAGGCAATGCTACCAAATACTAATTGAGTGTATGTAAACTTCTGAACCACTGGGAATGTGATGAAAGATATAAAAGCAGAAATAAATCATTCTCTCTACTATTATTCTGACATTTTCACATTCTTAAAATAAAGTGGTGATCCTAACTGACCAAAGACAATGAATTTTTACTAGGATTAAATGTCAGGAATTATGAAAAACTGAGTTTAAATGTATTTGGCTAAGGTGTATGTAAACTTCCGACTTCAACTGTATGTTTTTCAATCAGCAGACTATGATCGATAATGTCAAAAGCCGCACTGAACTCCAAGCCAATCATAAGTCATTTGTGTAAGTGTCGTGCTTGTTGAATGTCCTTCCCTATAATCATGCTGAATGTCTGTTGTCAATTTGTTTACTGTAAAATAGCATTTTATCTGGTCAAACACCCTTTTTTTACTAAAGTTTACTATGGGTTGGTAACATGCTGATTGGTCGGCTATTTGAGCCAGTTAAGGGGGCTTTACTATTCTTAGGTAGGTGTGACGAGTACTGATATACAAAGAGGCAGGACGCAGACGCAGGAATTAACAGGGTCAAGGTTTACTTAATAATGAGAAAGAGAATAACAAAGAGAGAGTAAACGACACGACGCTTAACAATCACACACACAACATCATCCAGAACAGTCCAGGGCTAAATAGGGGTGGTGATGAGATGATGAGGTGCGCTGGAGGTGATTAGGGTGCGTTGGGTTTCCATTCCGGTGTTGCCGAGGTGGTGCGCTCAGACCGGTGGCTCAGTAGACCGGCGAATCAGAGCGCCGGAGGGAAGCAACGGGAGGAGACGTGACAGTAGGGGAATAACTTTTGCTTCCCTTCAGGCCTGAGGGCACACACTTTCTAGTAGGCTTAAATTGAGGATATGGCAAATAGCAGTGGCAATATCGTCCGCTATTATCCTCAGTAATTTTCCTTCCAAGCTGTCAGACCCCAGTGGCTTGTTATTTTTGATCGACATCAATACTTTTTTCACCTCTTCCACACTGACTTTACAGAATTCAAAATTACAATGCTTGTCTTTCCTAATTTGGTCAGCTATACTTGCATGTCAGCGTTTGTTGCTGGCATGTCATGCCTATGTTTGCTAATCTTGCCAATGAAAAAATCATTAAAGTAGTTGGAAATATCAGTGGCTTTTGTGATGAATGAGCCATCTGATTCAGTGAATGATGGAGCGGAGTTTGCCTTTTTGCCCAAAATGTCATTTAAGGTGCTCCAAAGCTTTTTACTATCATTCCTTATGTCATTTATCTTTGTTTCATAGTGTAGATTCTTCTTCTTTTTATTCAGTTTAGTCACATGATTTCTCAATTTGCAGTACGTTTGCCAATCGGTTTCAATTCCTCATCAATCCACGGGGATTTAACCGTTTTTGCAGTCATTTTCTTAATGGGTGCATGCTTATTAGTAACTGGGATAAGCAATTTCATAAATGTGTCAAGTGCAGCGTCTGATTGTTCGTCATTACACACCACAGACCAACAAATATTCTTCACATCAACAACATAGGAATCAGTACAAAACTTATTGTATGACCTCTTATACACAATATTAGGCCCAGCCTTTGGAAGTTTTCCTAGATATGGCTACTATAAAAAAATATATATATATATTGTGATCCCTACATCCGATGGATTTGGATACTGCTTTCAAACAAATTTCCGCAGCATTAGTAAAGATATGATCAACACATGTTGATGACTTCATTAATGTACTGTTCGTAACTAACCTAACCTGGTAGGTTGATTGATAACCTGAACCAGGTTGCAGACACTAGTTACAGATTGAAGCTTTCTCTAGAGTGGGCAGCCTGATGAAAGCCAGTCGATATTTAAATCACTCAGAATGTATACCTCTCTATTGATGTCATATATATTATCAAGCATGACTGTTAGCGCTTGGTGGTCTATAGCAGCTTCCCACCAGAATGGGCTTTAGGTGAGGCAGGTGAACCTGTAGCCATATTACTTCAACAGTATTTAACATGAGATCCTCTCTAAGCTTTACAGGAATGTGATTCTGAATATAGACCGCAACACCGCCCCCGTTGGCATTTGTCTTTTCTGTAAATGTTATAACCTTGTATTGCTACCGCTGTATCATCAAAGGTATTATCTAAGAGAGTTTGTCAGAATATGAATGTCATCTGTTACTAGCAAATTATTGATTTCATGAACCTTGTTATTTAAGCTACATATGTTAACGTGGGCTATTTTTAACACTTTTCTGGGATGCTTGATTATTTTTCTTGCTTTACTGGGAAGCTTAGCAGAGGTAGACATACTCAGGTTATTTTTATTAGTGCAGGATGAGCTGCACACAGTGGACTTCCTACTAGGGCACACCACCTCAGTGCTAACAGTATTACGCTGGTTCATAGGCATATGATTACTGCATACAATAGCTGTAGGATCAGCAGAGGCATTCCGGGCAGTAAGAGGGACATAAATTAGGTTATTTACATTGTGTCTTCCAACGGCGCTAGGATAACGTACATTTGCTGAATCATTATGACAGCTCAGCGACACAATTTTAGGGATTAAATGAGCTGGACTTGGGTCATTGATAAGTCATTGATCTGAGGCTGGGAGTTGAGCTGGGGCTGGCAGACTGGTCTGGGTTGATCTGAGGCCGGGAGTTGAGCTGGGGCTGGCAGACTGGTCTGGGTTGATCTGAGGCTAAGTAGAGTTGGACAGGGTTCGTGGCGAACAGGCAGATGACTGGGAGGATTAAAGAGGGAGTGTGTGTGTCCACTGGATCCTGTGCTGACAGAGTGGGCTTACCAAGCCTCCCGCCATCCCACGTCTCACACACCGCGACCCATTGATGAACACTGAACAAGCAAAGAGAGAAGAGGGAAGAAGAATGGGATAACTGTGGTTGGGGATGAGCTGAGGGGGAGGGAGAGAGGGGGGGGGGAGAGAGAGGGGGGAGAGAGAGAGGGGGAGAGGGGGAAGAGATAATGAAAGAGAGGGAGAGAGGGAATGCAAAGGGAAAGAGGGAGATGACTGTCTGTCTGTCTGTCTGTCGGTCTGTCCCTAAGCCTATGACTGTCAATGACTGTCTTACTAAATTCAAGACAGAGCCATAGCCATTCTTCCCCATCACCACAATGAGAGTGTTGACCCATAACTCTAAACCCATCTCTCACAGAGCGTGTGTGTGGGTGTTATTCTTAGCTTGTCATGGACGAGGGAAAACACTGACAGGGCCAGCAGACACACTCATTTACGTATATAACTCAACCTTCTCAAATTAAAGAGAAGAGCTCTGATGACAACACTAACACCACCTATCTAAAAGACTCGCCATCCGTCTCCTGGGGGTGAAAGATGAACCAGAAGAAGACACACATTGAGTTCAGAGCACAGTAATTACACAAAGACGACATCACTGAACCTTTCAAAAGCTAAACCAACACAGCTGTGACGTAGTCAACTACTGAGATCAGGTGGATCACACATTATCATATCCTCTGTGAGTGGAAACACTAATTAACTGCACGTTTTCATGACTTTCTGTTTGTCTGTTCTACCTTGAAAGACAGCTAATGCAAATATGATAGTGTAAATATGTCCTGTTCTTTATAATACTGTATGCTATCCACTGTGTATTGCGGTACACGTTGGCTTATCATTTACAGTCATACATTAATTGATACTGTGTATGTGAGAGCTGTATGTCTCTGTCAATGTAAAACAGAATGGCAGGTTCAACTCTTACCCTCCACACATCAGCCTGTACATTCACACTATGTGTCTGAGGATTATAATGTCAGCTAATGGAAAATGGAAAAGGTTTTTGTACAAAAACTGTAGAGAAGCTTTCAGGAATAAATCAGACTCCCTATCCCCCGTGACACACACACACACACACACACACCACCCCAGAGAGCTGGGGTTAATAGAAGTTCAGCTGAAGATTTATTTTAATTGCTCCATTGTAATTTCTCTAAATTAAACAAAATGTCCTCTTTGTTGAGACCAACCACTAAATTATTCCACATCTGTCCTGGAAACTAGAAAGTGTCACAACTTTTTTTCTGGGCTGATTTAAAGCTCTGTTGCTTTGCCGATGTAAGCAGGACTTTAAAAAGGTCCAATCTAAGGAGAACAGGAATATTGGACCTGGAATTCCAAGAGAAAACTTGGAAGAATCTGATCACTTCTTTCAGACAAACAGCAGCCAATCTGTAGTCCATCTGATTGACCCCTAACAGATCTAGGTCATTTGAGTTGCCTTTCAGTGGGGATCCAAATAAACTATTGAAATGTCACAGAAATGGAAACAGAGATAAGACGATAAATAAGAGAGGGAGATTCTCAGACAACTAAACAAAAGGAAGGGGAAAACAACTATATAAGTCGATAAAGATGACTCATCCAGGCATTGATACTGTGATATCTTACTGCTCTTTAACCTCATGTCTCAGAGGAGGAGAGCTGACCTAGCATCAGTTCCACCCGGTCAATATAATCATATTCACTATTATCTAAAAGGCCAAACTGATCCTAGATCAGCCCTCCTCCTCTAAGACGCTTGATACATAATCTACAGAATATAGCGCCCCCAAGAGGGACTTTACTATACTGTACAATACTGGTGCCATCTCGTATCATTTTTATTAGAAGATGAGCAATTAATTATACAACCATTGTCACAGTCTCTAATAATATGTGACTGTTTTCCAAAAGTAAATATAGATGACAGAGTTAGTCAATAACCGTAACACAGGGGTAACATTGTTGAGAACACATTGTGGGGCCAGCCGGTCGGGCCGGTCGGCCTCTTCCCTTTATCCAAAGCCAAAGAACGTCAAGTACGGTACAGGATGAAATGTTCTAGGAACACGCACGTATGCACACGCACGTATGCACACGCACGCACGCACACGCACGTATGCACACGCACACACACTAGTGAAAGCATGCTTGCCGTCCATACAGAGAAGCCTAGGAATGTGTGTTTGCATGCAGGTATTGGCAGCGATTGGCCAGCCCGTCCACACACGTACACACTCTGGCCTGAGCTGCATGTTGAAATGTTAAAAAAAGAACCAGAGATGTGCTGCATGTGCCAGGGTTCATCATCATGAAAAGGAGCGCCTCACGTGTAGTGTAGCAGGACAGGAAGGTCTCTCACTGATTGTTAGTCACTCTGGAGAAGACTGTCTGCTAAACGACTGACCCTTATATTTCCCTGCATTCACAGGGCCTGGTATGCAGTGGTGTAAAGTACTTAAGTAAAAATACTTTAAATTACTACTTAAGTCGTTTTTGGGGATATTTGTACTTTACTTTTATTATTTATATTTTTGACAACTTTTCCTGTCACTAAATTCCTAAAGAAAATAATAACAAATGCTTGGTTTGTATATTTGATTTGAGTGTTGGAGTGTGATGCGTGATTTAGAAGGAGTCAGGCGCAGGAGGGTAAATCACAGAATAACTGGTTCATTCCGTAACACAGCGGTACTCATCAATGTGTAAAACACTCCAGTGCTACTTCCCTGCCTTGGCAGAAAGGTCATATTCCAACAGTCGGCCCAATAATTTGCGAACCGGGGACACATGCTCGGCGCGCGTAGCGGAACACACCATCATTCATTGATGTAGACCACTACGCCGCGACCAAGCATGTCCCGAAACACCTCGTTCACAAAGGACTGGAAGATGGATGGAGCATTCATCAAACCGTACGGCATCACCAGGTATTCATAATGCCCCGTGGTTGTGCTGAATGCTGTCTTCCATTCGTCCCCCTCTCAGATACGCACCAGGTTATACGCACTCCGGAGATCTCATTTTGTGAAGAAACGCGCCCCATGCATTGACTCGATTACAGAGGGAATGAGGGGTAGAGGATAACTATAACGTATTGTCCCCTTGTTCAGTGCTCGGTAATCAATGCAAGGGCGCAGACCTCCGTCTTTCTTCTTCACAAAAAAGAAACTTGAGGAGTCGAGTGACGTGGAGGGACGTATGAACCCCTGGCGCAGGGACTCGGAGACGTATGTCTCCATCTCCTCCGTTTCAGCCTGCGACAGGGTATGTACATGACTCCTGGGAGGCACAGCGTCTACCCGGAGGTTTATCTAGCAATCCCCCGCCTGATGAGGTGGTCATTTGGTCGCCTGCATTTTGGAAAACGCATGCACCAAATTGAGGTATTCAGGGGGAATGCGCACGGTGGAGGTAGTGTCTGGACTTTCCACGTTGGTTGCACCAACGGAAACAGCTAGATACCTACCCTGACACCCCGTGAGAACCCTCTGCGTCCGCCTCCAGATCCGGAAGAACCCTGAAGACAGCGTGCAGCAGAATGTCCTCTCCGGCCACAAGAGTGACACTGGAGCTGTCGTCCTCCGTTCTCCTGGTATCGCGGCACCACCCAGCTCCATCGGAACTGAATCCGGGTTGAAGGGGGGGTGAAACGGGCAGGCCGCCTCCAGGACTTCCTCTAGCAGCTAGCAGGTTGTCCAACCGGATGGCCATGTCCACCAGCTGGTCGAAAGACAACGTGGTATCCCGGCAGGCTAGCTCCCTTCGTCCTCTCGCAGCCTGCACCAGAAACGGTCGATGAGGGCCCCCTCGTTCCACCCGGACCCAGCCGCTAGAGTACGGAACTCCAGGGCAAAGTCCTGCGTGGTCCTCGTCCCCTGCCTCAGTTGGACCAGCCTCTCGCCCGTCTCTCTTCCTTCGGGTGGGTGATCGAAGACTGCCCTGAAGAGGCGAGTAAACTCCCCGTAGTTGTCCAATGCTGCTCCTCCTTCACTCCAGACCGCGTTGGCCCACTCCAGGGCTTTCCACGAGAGGCAGGAGACAAGGGCGGACAGCTTCTCCCGCTCCGATGGAGCCGGGCTGATGGTGGAGAAGTTGAGGTCCAGTTGCAGGAGGAATCCCTGGGTGCGGGCAGCTGTCCCGTCATAATCCCTCGGTCGGGATAGATGAATCCCTCTGGGTGCTGGGGTGTGGGTGGCTGGATCCATCACTTCTCCCAAGCTGGCTAGCATCGTAGAATGCTCCCAGACCCGCGCCACGACTCCAGGCATGTGCTCTTCTCCTGCTGACTCCATGTCTTGGTGTGTGATTCTGTGAGGCGTAAAACAAGAAAAACTAAAAATTTGCAATTTTGGTTTGCTTAATTTCAAATGATTTATACTTTTACTTTTGATATTTAAGTATATTTGAGCAATTACATTTACTTTTGATACGTAAGTATATTTAAAACCAAATACTTTTACTCAAGTAGTATTTTACTGGGTGATTTTTTATATTAAGGTACAGTATCTTTTATTTTACTCAAGTATGACAATTGGGTACTGCTGGTATGAGAGGACCACATCTATAGTTGTCACCTTTAGCCTGGATCACTCTGATGCTACTTACACCCAGAGCCCAATCACCTAAAGCCTGGATCACACCGATGCTACTTACATCCAGATCCTCATCACCTTTAGCCTGGATCACTCTGATGCTACTTACATCCAGATCCCCATCACCTAAAGCCTGGATCACTCTGATGCTACTTACATCCAGATCACCATCACCTTTAGAATGGATCACTCTGATGCTACTTACATCCAGATCCCCATCACCTAAAGCCTGGATCACTCTGATGCTACTTACAGTGCATTCGGAAAGTATTCAGACACCTTCACTTTTTCCACATTTTGTTATGTTACAGCCTTATTCTAAAATGGAAGCACCTTATGCAGCGATTACAGCATCGAGTCTTCTTGAGTATGACGCTACAAGCTTGGCACACCTGTCTTTGGGGAGTTTCTCCTATTGTTCTCTGCAGATCCTCTCAAGCACTGTCAGGTTGGATGGGGAGCGTCGCTGCACAGCTATTTTCAGGTCTCTCCAGAGATGTTTGATCGGCTTCAAGTCCGGGCTCTGGCTGGGCCACTCAAGGACATTCAGACACTCCTGCGTTGTCTTGGCTGTGTGCCTAGGGTCGTTGTCCTGTTGGAAGGTGAACCTTCGCCCCAGTCTGAGGTCCTGAGCATTCTGAAGCAGGTTTCCATCAAGGATCTCTCTGTACTTTGCTCCGTTCATCTTTCCCTCGATCCTGACTAGTCTCCCATTCCCTGCCGCTGGAAAACATCCCCACAGCATGAATGCTGCCACCACCATGCTTCATCGTAGGGATGGTGCCTGGTTTCCTCCAGACGTGACACTTGGCATCCAGAGAATCTTGTTCCTCATGGTCTGAGAGTCCTTTAAGTGCCTTTTGGTAAACTCTAAGCAGGCTGTCATGTGCCTTTTACTTTTCCGTCTGGCCACTCTACCATAAAGGCCTGATTGGTGGAGTGCTGCAGAGATGGTTGTCCTTCTGGAAGGTTCTCCCATCTCCACAGAGGAACTCTGGAGCTCTGTCAGAGTGACCATCAGGTTCTTGGTCACCTCCCTGACCAAGGCCCTTCTCCCCATGTTTGCTCAGTTTGGCCGGGCGGCCAGCTCTAGGAAGAGTTGGTGGTTCCAAACTTCTCCCATTTAAGAATGATGGAGGCCACTGTTTTCTTTGGAACCTTTGATGCTGCAGACATTTTTTGGTACCCTTCCCCTGTGCCTCGACACAATCCTGTCTCGGAGCTCTACAGACAATTCCTTCGACCTCATGACATGGTTATTGCTCTGACATGCACTGTCAATTGTGGGACCTTATATAGACACATGTGGGCCTTTCGAAATCATGTCCAATCAATTGAATTTACCACAGGTGGACTCCAATCAAGTTGTAGAAACATCTTCAAGGATGATCAATGGAAACAGGATGGACCTGAGCTCAATTTCGAGTCTCATAGCAAAGGGTCTGAATACTCATGTAAATAAGGTATTTCTGTTTTATTTTTAATACATTTGCAAACCTGTTTTTGCTTTGTCATTATGGTGTATTGTGTCTACATTGATGAGGAATCAATTTTAGAATAAGGCTGTAACATAACACAATGTGGAAAAAGGGAAGGGGTCTGAATACTGTACATCCAGATCCCCATCACCTTCAGCCTGGATCACTCTGCTCCTACTTACATCCAAATCCTCCACTAAGTACTGAGGCTCAGATGGTTCACACCAGCCTATATCTGACTTGTCTCCTTAACACCTAGCTCCTGACCTTGTCCATTCAGACTGTTGACCTAGCAATGTTGGCGGACCTAGTAACAATGTACGAATAAGCAACAAACTAGCAACACGGACTGACCCAGCAACGACCTAGTAACACTGACCAACCGAGCAACAACCTAGTAACAATGACCGACCCAGCAACAACCTAGTAACACTGACCGACCCAGCAACAACCTAGTAACACTGACCGACCCAGCAACAACCTAGTAACACTGACAGACCCAGCAACAAATTAGTAACACTGACCGACCCAGCAACGACCTAGTAACACTGACCAACCCAGCAACGACCTAGTAACACTGACAGACCCAGCAACAACCTAGTAACACTGACCAACCCAGCAACGACCTAGTAATACTGACAGACCCAGCAACAAATTAGTAACACTGACCGACCCAGCAACGACCTAGTAACACTGACCAACCCAGCAACGACCTAGTAACACTGACAGACCCAGCAACAACCTAGTAACACTGACAGACCCAGCAACAACCTAGTAACACTGACAGACCCAGCAACAACCTAGTAACACTGACCGACCCAGCAACAACCTAGTAACACTGACAGACCCAGCAACAACCTAGTAACACTGACAGACCCAGCAACAACCTAGTAACACTGACAGACCCAGCAACAACCTAGTAACACTGACAGACCCAGCAACAACCTAGTAACACTGACCAACCCAGCAACAACCTAATAACACTGACCAACCCAGCAACAACCTAATAACACTGACCGACCCATCAACAACCTAGTAACACTGACCAACCCAGCAACAACCTAGTAACACTGACAGACCCAGCAACAACCTAGTAACACTGACAGACCCAGCAACAACCTAGTAACACTGACCAACCCAGCAACAAGCTAGTAACACTGACAGACCCAGCAACAACCTAGTAACACTGACCAACCCAGCAACAACCTAGTAACACTGACAGACCCAGCAACAACCTAGTAACACTGACAGACCAAGCAACAACCTAGTAACACTGACAGACCCAGCAACAACCTAGTAACACTGACAGACCCAGCACCGACCTAGTAACACTGACAGACCCAGCAACAACCTAGTAACACTGACCGACCCAGCAACAACCTAGTAACACTGACAGACCCAGCAAAACCAAAGCAGAAGGTCTCATCGTCCCATGGAGGATGCTAATGTAACATTAACATCCAGCGCCTTGCAAAAGAATTCACCCCCCTTGGCGTTTTTACTATTTTGTTGCATTACAACCTGTAATTTAAATGGATTTTTATTTGGATTTCATGTAATGGACATACACAAAATAGTCCAAATTGGTGAAGTGAAATGAAAAAAATAACTTGTTTCAAAAAATTCTAAAAGATAAATAACGGAAAAGTGGTGCGTGTGTATGTGTTCACCCCCTTTGCTATGAAGCCCCTAAATAAGCAAACACGTTTGGTGTTCGCCAAAAGGCATGTGGGAGACTCCCAAAACTTATGGAAGAAGGTACTCTGGTCAGATGAGACTAAAATTGAGCTTTTTGGCCATCAAGGAAAACGCTATGTCTGACGCAAACCCAAGACCTCTCATCACCCCGAGAACACCATCCCCACAGTGAAGCATGGTGGTGGCAGCGTCATGCTGTGGGGATGTTTTTCATCGGCAGGGACTAGGAAACTAGTCAAAATTGATGATAGGTGGTGCTAAATACAGGGAAATTCTTGAGGAAAACCTGTTTCAGTCTTCCAGAGATTTGAGACTGGGACGGAGGTTCACCTTCCAGCAGGACAATGACCCTAAGCATACTGCTAAAGCAACACTTGAGTGGTTTAAGGGGAAACATTTAAATATCTTGGAATGGCCTAGTCAAAGCCCAGACCTCAATCCATTTGAGAATCTGTGGTATGACTTAAAGATTGCTGTACACCAGCGGAACCCATCCAACTTGAAGGAGCTGGAGCAGTTTTGCCTTGAAGAATGGGCATAAATCCCAGTGGCTAGATGTGCCAAGCTTATAGAGACATACCCCAATAGACTTGCAGCTGTAATTGCTGCAATAGGTGGCTCTACAAAGTATTGACTTTGGGGGGGTGAATAGTTATGCACGCTCAAGTTCAGTTTTTTTGTCTTATTTCTTGTTTGTTTCACAGTAAAAAATATTTTGCATCTTCAAGTAGTAGTAATGTTGTATAAATCAAATGATACAAACCCCCCAAAAATCCATTTTAATTCCAGGTTGTAAGGCAACAAAATAGGAAAAATGCCACGATCGTTGAGAGACGGGTCAGACCAAGGTGCAGCGTGGTATGCGTACATATTTATTAATTAAGATAAACACCTGACAAAACAACAAAAGCAACGTAACGTGAAGTCCTACGGGCTATACTCACAACAAGCCGAACAGGAACACAAAAACACACGTCACGATCCCACAACTAAGGTAGGCAACATGGCTACCTAAGTATGATCCCCAATCAGAGACAACGAGCGACAGCTGCCTCTGATTGGGAATCACACCCGGCCAAACATAGAAATACACATACTAGATCCTAAACATAGAATCTAATAACATAGATCTCAACCTGAACTCACACCCTGACCCAACCAACAAGAGTTCTCTAGGTCAGGGCGTGACACAAGGGGGGTGAATACTTTCACAAGCCACTGTAAACTCACATTGATGAAATAATTATAAAAGGGGAATTTGTCCAAAGGTCATAGCAACTTATATTATTCCTACATAACTTGAGTTTGGATTCAGAACTAACATGTCCTATAATACTTAAGAACGGATTCATGCAGACCAAATGCACTAAGGTACTAACCAACAATGCTTTAAGGGATCATTCCTTTGGTAGGCAAAACAATACGGCATATACAATACATAATTAAGGAGTGTTAGACTATGGTAGTGTCCCAATACCCATACTTCCCTTCTAAATAGTAGGCATTTAAGGAATGAGAAAATAGAACGTTTTATAGTATGTGAAAATTCTAAAATCAAATATGCTTTAAATGCCAGGATGTCATACTCATTCCAGCTTTTCATCCAGTAGAATTCAACACACACTTTAGAGGAAGAGAATAGTCTTTCCAGACTCACGTGTGTTTGACAACAGCTGATAATCAGCTGATAACACGATAAGGGGACGCAATCAACACAATCACGCATTTGATGAAGCATTCTTAGGATGGGTGAGCCTAGTATGTTGACTTTGTTGCTTACTGCATTAGTTCTTACTAAACAGTATGTTCTAAGTAGTATGTAGTACGATTAGTGCACAGTATGCAGTTTTAGTAAGTAGTAGGCAAGACAGATATGTAGTTCAATTAGTACACAGTATGCAGTTTTAGTAAGTAGTAGGCAAGACAGATATGTAGTACAATTAGTACACAGTATATAGTTTTAGTAAGTAGTAGGCAAGACAGATATGTAGTACAATTAGTACACAGTATATAGTTTTAGTAAGTAGTAGGCAAGACAGATATGTAGTACAATTAGTACACAGTATGTAGTTTTAGTAAGTAGTAGGCAAGACAGATATGTAGTACAATTAGTACACAGTATGTAGTTTTAGTAAGTAGTAGGCAAGACAGATATGTAGTACAATTAGTACACAGTATGTCGTTTTAGTAAGTAGTAGGCAAGACAGATATGTAGTACAATTAGTACACAGTATGCAGTTTTAGTAAGTAGTAGGCAAGACAGATATGTAGTACAATTAGTACACAGTATGTACATTTTACATTTTACATTTTAGTCATTTAGCAGACGCTCTTAACCAGAGCGACTTACAGGAGCAATTAGGGTTAAGTGCCTTGCTCAAGGGCACATTAACGTCATTTAGCAGACGCTCTTAGCCAGAGCGACTCACAAATTGGTGCGTTCACCCTATAGCCAGTGGGATAACCACTTTACAATTTGGGGGGGGGTTATAAGGAATACTTTATCCTATCCCAGGTATTCCTTAAAGAGGTGGGGTTTCAAATGTCTCCGGAAGGTGGTGAGTGACTCCGCTGTCCTGGCGTCGTGAGGGAGCTTGTTCCACCACTGGGGTGCCAGAGCAGCGAACAGTTTTGACTGGGCTGAGCGGGAGCTATGCTTCCGCAGAGGAAGGGGAGCCAGCAGGCCAGAGGTGGATGAACGCAATGTCCTCGTTTGGGTGTAGGGACTGATCAGAGCCTGAAGGTACAGAGGTGCCGTTCCCCTCACTGCTCCATAGGCAAGCACCATGGTCTTGTAGCGGATGCGAGCTTCAACTGGAAGCCAGTGGAGTGTGCGGAGGAGGGGGGTGACGTGAGAGAACTTGGGAAGGTTGAACACCAGACGGGCTGCGGCATTCTGGATGAGTTGTAGGGGTTTAATGGCACAGGCAGGGAGCCCAGCCAACAGCGAGTTGCAGTAGTCCAGACGGGAGATGACAAGTGCCTGGACCAGGACCTGCGCCGCTTCCTGTGTAAGGCAGGGTCGCACTCTCCGAATGTTGTAGAGCATGAACCTGCAGGAGCGGGTCACCGCCTTGATGTTGGCGGAGAACGACAGGGTGTTGTCCAGGGTCACGCCTAGGCTCTTCGCACTCTGGGAGGAGGACACAGCGGAGTTGTCAACCGTGATGGCGAGATCATGGAACGGGCAGTCCTTCCCCGGGAGGAAGAGCAGCTCCGTCTTGCCAGGGTTCAGCTTGAGGTGGTGATCCGTCATCCATACTGATATGTCTGCCAGACATGCAGAGATGCGATTCGCCACCTGGTTATCAGAAGGGGGAAAGGAGAAGATTAGTTGTGTATCATCAGCGTAGCAATGATAGGAAAGGCCATGTGAGGATATGACAGAGCCAAGTGACTTGGTGTATAGGGAGAAAAGGAGAGGGCCCAGAACCGATCCCTGGGGGACACCAGTGGTGAGAGCACGTGGTGCGGAGACAGCTTCCCGCCACGCCACTTGGTAGGAGCGACCGGTCAGGTAGGACGCAATCCAGGAGTGAGCCGCGCCGGAGATGCCCATCTCGGAGAGGGTGGAGAGGAGGATCTGATGGTTCACAGTATCAAAGGCAGCAGACAGGTCTAGAAGGACAAGAGCAGAGGAGAGAGAGTTAGCTTTAGCAGTGCGGAGGGTCTCCGTGACACAGAGAAGAGCAGTCTCAGTTGAATGACCAGTCCTGAAACCTGATTGGTTTGGATCAAGAAGGTCATTCTGAGAGAGATAGCAGGAGAGTTGGCTAAAGACGGCACGCTCAATAGTTTTGGAAAGAAAAGAAAGAAGGGATACTGGTCTGTAGTTGTTGACATCAGTGGGGTCGAGTGTTGGTTTTTTGAGAAGGGGAGTAACTCTCGCTCTCTTGAAGACGGAAGGGACATGGCCAGCGGTCAAGGATGAGTTGATCAGCGAGGTGAGGTAGGGGAGAAGGTCACCGGAGATGGTCTGGAGAAGGGAGGAGGGGATGGGGTCAAGCGGGCAGGTTGTTGGGCGGCCTGCAGTCACAAGTCGCAGGATTTTATCTGGAGAGAGAGGGGAGAAAGAAGTCAAAGCATAGGGTAGGGCAGTGTGAGCAGGACCAGCAGTGTCATTAGACTTAACAAACGAGGATCGGATGTCGTCAACCTTCTTTTCAAAGTGGTTGACGAAGTCATCCACAGAGAGAGAGGAGGGGGGGGGGGGGGGGGGGGGGATTCAGGAGGGAGGAAAATGTGGCAAAGAGCTTCCTAGGGTTAGAGGCAGATGCTTGGAATTTAGAGTGGTAGAAGGTGGCCTTAGCAGCAGAAACAGATGAAGAAAATGTAGAGAGGAGGGAGTGAAAAGATGCCAGGTCGGCAGGGAGTTTAGTTTTCTTCCATTTCCGCTCCGCTGCCCGGAGCTCTGTTCTGTGAGCTCGCAATGAGTCATCAAGCCACGGAGCTGGAGGGGAGGACCGAGCCGGCCGGGAGGATAGGGGACACAGAGAGTCAAAGGATGCAGAAAGGGAGGAGAGGAGGGTTGAGGAGGCAGAATCAGGAGATTGGAGGGAGAAGGATTGAGCAGAGGGAAGAGATGATAGGATGGAAGAGGAGAGAGTAGTGGGAGAGAGAGAGCGAAGGTTGCGGCGGCGCATTACCATCTGTGTAGGGGCAGAGTGAGTAGTGTGGGAGGAGAGTGAGAGAGAAAAGGAAACAAAGTAGTGGTCGGAGACTTGGAGGGGAGTTGCAGTGAGATTAGTAGAGGAGCAGCATCTAGTGAAGATGAGGTCAAGCGTATTGCCTGCCTTGTGAGTAGGGGGGGACGGTGAGAGGGTGAGGGCAAAAGAGGAGAGGAGTGGAAAGAAGGAGGCAGAGAGAAATGAGTCAAATGTGGACATAGGGAGGTTGAAATCCCCCAAAACTGTGAGGGGTGAGCCATCCTCAGGGAAGGAACTTATCAAGGCGTCAAGCTCATTGATGAACTCTCCAAGGGAACCTGGAGGGCGATAGATGACAAGGATATTAAGCTTAAATGGGCTAGTGACTGTGACAGCATGGAATTCAAATGAGGAGATAGACAGATGGGTTAGGGGAAAAATTGAGAATGTCCACTTGGGAGAGATGAGGATTCCTGTACCACCACCCCTCTGACCAGATGCTCTCGGGGTATGCGAGAACACATGGTCAGACGAGGAGAGAGCAGTAGGAGTAGCGGTGTTTTCAGTGGTGATCCATGTTTCCGTCAGCGCCAGGAAGTCGAGGGACTGGAGGTTGGCATAGGCTGGGATGAAGTCAGCTTTGTTGGCAGCAGAACGGCAGTTCCAGAGGCTGCCTGCGACCTGGAACTCCACGTGGGTGGTGCGTGCAGGGACCACCAGGTTGGAGAGGCAGCAGCCACGCGGTGTGGTGCGTTTGTGTAGCCTGTGCAGAGAGGAGAGAACAGGGATAGGCAGAGGCATAGTTGACAGGCTGTAGCAAATGGCTACAAAAATGCAGAGGAGATCGGAATGAAATGGACTATGTAGTTTTAGTAAGTAGTAGGCAAGACAGATATGTAGTACAATTAGTACACAGTATGTCGTTTTAGTAAGTAGTAGGCAAGACAGATATGTAGTACAATTAGTACACAGTATGTAGTTTTAGTAAGTAGTAGGCAAGACAGATATGTAGTACAATGAGTACACAGTATGCAGTTTTAGTAAGTAGTAGGCAAGACAGATATGTAGTACAATTAGTACACAGTATGTAGTTTTAGTAAGTAGTAGGCAAGACAGATTTCAGACGTAGCCTATTACCTCTATGACAACCCACTGGGCACAGACGTCAATTTAACGTCTACGTTCGTTCAACATCATTTCATTGGAATGACGTGGAAACAACGTTGATTCAACCAGTGTGTGCCCAGTGGGTACCACTTCAACAACAAGTTGAGGTCAGTAGAAAACACTCTTCAACTTTATTCCCTGACATCAGAGCTGGACCTCAGTGAGACTAGTTTTATGTGCTGTGATTTAATTTATAGTTCTTATCTATCCCTCTTCCAGTATCTCAGCACCCTTACTTCGCCAAATGTCTCCTCCGTGGTTTTACGGGCTAAATACTGGCCGTCTGAATCACCCCTTTTTAGTTAGAAGGGCCATTAACAGCTAATGCTATCCTGTGCTAAACTGTGCCGGGGCAATGAAACCCAGGACCCACAGCACTTATCTCCTGCTGCAGTTACAGATCCAAAATGGCCGCCAGAGGAACCCAAGACAGTGTGAAAAAGCAGCGTCTGGACACTAATAGCAGTGCATTTAATCACTTCCATCTTCTGCCTTCGTGGGTGAGGGGAACTTGGTACCAGACAGGCTATGCCAGAGATGATCCTCCATCATGCCAGAGGGTTTAGATCAGAGCCCTATACCCAGTCTATACCCAGTGCACATCTGGGTTTCAGTAGTATTCGTTTTATTTCAAATACTTTAGCTGTGGTTCATTGAGCTTGCCAAGCACAAGGGAACCAGTCGGACAGTCCTGAAAGTGAAAACCCTGCCCATTCAGGCAGACTCAATCAAACACTCAAAGTATTGGAAAGAGAAAGTAGTAGTTGAACCCAGGTCTGACCCAGTTCTGAGTACAGTATGGAAGAGCTGAAAAGGTGAGAGATGCTGTGGGGAGAGTCTGGAGAGTGGACCTTCTGTCTGTCTGTCTGTCTGTCTGTCTGTCTGTCTGTCTGTCTGTCTGTCTGTCTGTCTGTCTGTCTGTCTGTCTGTCTGTCTGTCTGTCTGTCTGTCTGTCTGTGTGTCTGTGTGTGTGTGTGTGTGTGTGTGTGTGTGTGTGTCTGGCTACTTTGCAGGGTCAGTGCTGAGCCCGGGCACACAGAGGAAGTGTTAAGGAGGAGAGTGAGAAGGTGCGGGAGAAATGAGAGGTTAGTCAATAGAACAGATGGGTTGTGAGAAAGTCAGTCAGTACAGGATGGTGAGAAGGATCCAGAGTAAAGGTTATCTTATAGTTCACCTCAACTTTAAGGCCAAATCCTACCCCAGGATAATGTCATTTTTTTTCTTGGAGTTACGATCAGTTCCTTCAATTAGCATCTCAAGTTCAAAGAGTTCAACTCTTTCAGTCCTGAAGAAAAAGCATCTGACGTTACATTTTCCTTTAGTTTAGTGTTTGTTTCTGCATCAGCTCTAGAGTATTATGGGGCATGTTGCAGCTGGATCCCAACTGGAGATACGTATGTGTAATACAGACTGATGCACTAACTCCAATTCACATCAGTGTATATTTGATGTGAAAGTTTAACCAAGCTAGTCCGACTATTTGAAGGGCACCTCTAAAGTCAAGTGTAACTCAAACTCTGGTTTACTATGACCCTAACATTAACAGGACTTTTTAAATGGGAGCGTCTTAGGACATGAGGTTCATTTTACCACCATTACCCCCGAATTAAATACTGTATCTAAAAATGGAATTTTACAGTATTCGTAAATATTTTTTTTGTCAGCTGTCAAATATAAGCCAAATATAAAGCAACAATATTTACATGGAAAAATTGCACTGGTGTCTATATCACCATAATGCTTGATCACAAAATGAAACCACCTCTCATTTCCAAGCGCATGCACCGTACATTGTAACAAGGTTAGAGATATTTGATTATAATGGAATCTAAAAATAGCTGCGCAGATTATTAAATCAAACTATAGGATATACAATCAGAGTTTGGAGCTGCTAAGCTAACCCTTTATCTAATGAGAAATCCTCAACGTAATCTAAAGCGTATCCAAGAAATCTGCTAGCATGGCCTTCCTCAAATTCAATCTTTTCTTTCTTCATTTATTGTTAGTAAATATATTACATCATTTAATTTGTCTTGTTTATTTCTGCATGATGTGTGTGTCTGTGTGCGAGTGCGAGTATGTGTGTGTGTGTGTGTGCCTGTGCGTGTGTTTGTGTTTGTTTCTGTGTGTCTGTGTTAAACGGGCATGTGTGGGTGTGTGTGTGTGTATGCCCAGCTAGCACATTTGGTTATTTGGAAGTTATGGGAATGCACGTTTTTAGTTTCCCATTGGTTCAGGGAACTAAGCCATACGTTTCCTGACAGGTAAAACTAAATGTTTTTTTAAACGTTCTGAGAACGGAAGTGAAAATTTCACCTGTTCTGGGAAGGTACATTTTTAGGTTGCAGGGAGGTCCTGAGAACGTTTTACTATGGTTCCCTGAAAGTTTTCCTGGGAGGTTTTATTAACGTTCTGACAACGTAAATTATATGTTATTTGAAGGTAATTAAACAACGTTCTAAGAACATGTTTCAATAAGACTTTTAATAACACTGCTAGCTTAGGTTAACTGTTTTGAACTCCAAGCACAGATAGGACACATGGAAATTAATTTTGTTAGACAATAACCATGCAAATACATTTTTTTTTATTATTGTGGCACAGTGTCAGTGAGATTTGAACCTATGATCTTCTGTTCTCTATCCATGGAATTAGTTCACTGCGCCACCAGGATGGAGCTAGCATGCCATGTTTTGTTTTACTCATACAAACATTTAAAAATAAACGAGTCTATTCCCATTTCAAAGGAAACAAGCACTCATTAAGATCAGGTGTGGCCAATTAGTGGGCGCGGTCAACACACCTGAACACACTTAACAAGCTAGAGGATAGAGAGAGTTTTGTTGACGCTGAGAACAGAATGTATATGTTTTTAAATAACATTCTTAGAACATTATTTAAACATTACTAAGGTTTTCTTGTGGTGTTTATGGAAAACATGAGGAAACCTGCAGAAAATGTTATGCTAAACTACTGAAATTCCCACAGAAGAATGTTGTTTCTTAATGTTCTCTGAACGTTCTGAGAACATTACTTTAAATAGAACCATGGGGAAACTACAGAAAACCTTATGCTGAAGTACTGAAATTCCCACAAAATAACCATAGGACAACCACACTCTCACCAAACTCTGAGAAACGTATGGTTCTCAGAACGTTATGTGCTTGCTGGGTGCCCGGTGCACACGTGTGTCTTTCCCCTCTATTATATGATCACTCCCTCTGGCCGGTTGCGGAGCACCAGTTGTCTCCTTGGCCTGGGGTTTATGGCCCACCTCTTTATTTCAGGCTCCGTTAATAGCTCTGAATCTTAAATTGAGATGTTTAACAGGTCCCTGGGATCGGCCGTGACAGATACATCAGTTTATTATGCACTAACTTATGGGTCACTATTTATACTGGCTGGTTACGATGGGGCTATGGCTGGAGGGGCTAGGTTACGATTGGGCTAGGGTTGGAGGGGCTGGGTTTGGAGGGGCTAGTTTTACCATGCTGTTAAAGCTACAGTCTGGGATTTGGGAATCCGTTCAATGGTCCTTTTAATTCTGGGATCTGTGAATCCGTTCAATGGTCCTTTTAATTCTGGGATCTGTGAATCTGTTCAATTGTCCTTTTAATTCTGGGATCTGGGAATCCGTTCAATGGTCCTTTTAATTCTGGGATCTGGGAATCTGTTCAATGGTCCTTTTAATTCTGGGATCTGGGAATCTGTTTTTATGGTCCTTTAATTCTGAGATCTGGGAATCTGTTCAATGGTAATTTTCTCTGATCATTCTATCATGTGGATGCCCTGTATTGTCAGTCCTTGCATCTAGAGAGCTGTATATACATTTGAGAGTGGTCACATTTCCATTTCCCTAGCCGCATCCCTCAGCATTTTTACAGCAGAACAAGTGGCTGGGCTACCATTTATTGTGTTATTTCTCTCTCTTCCAATCCCAGACTGTACAGTCGTGGTCAAAAGTTCTGAGAATGACAGAAGTATTGGTCTTCACAAAGTTTGCTGCTTCAGTGTTTTTAGATATTTTTGTCAGATGTTACTATGGTATACTGAAGTTTATTTACAAGCATTCCATAAGTGTCAAAGGCTTTTATTGACAATTACATTAAGTTTATGCAAAGAGTCAATAT
The DNA here is from genome assembly GCF_964263955.1 of Coregonus lavaretus. NCBI lineage: Eukaryota > Metazoa > Chordata > Actinopteri > Salmoniformes > Salmonidae > Coregonus > Coregonus lavaretus. The sequence continues at coordinate 49,527 of NW_028161049.1, read as the reverse complement.
TTGCAGTGTTGACCCTTCTTTTTCAAGACCTCTGCAACTGCCCTGGCATGCTGTCAATTAACTTCTGGGCCACATCCTGACTGATGGCAGCCCATTCTTGCATAATCAATGCTTGTAGTTTGTCAGAATTTGTGGGTTTTTGTTTGTCCACCCGCCTCTTGAGGAGTGACCACAAGTTCTCAATGGGATTAAGGTCTGGGGAGTTTCCTGGCCATGGACCCAAGATTTCAATGTTTTGTTCCCCGAACCACTTAGTTATCACATTTGCCTTATGGCAAGGTGCTCCATCATGCTAGAAAAGGCATTGTTCGTCACCAAACTGTTCTTGGATGGTTGGGAGAAGTTGCTCTCGGAGGATGTGTTGGTACCATTCTTTATTCATGGCTGTGTTCTTAGGCAAAATTGTGAGTGAGCCCACTCCCTTGGCTGAGAAGCAACCCCACACATGAATGGTCTCAGGATGCTTTACTGTTGGCATGACACAGGACTGATGGTAGCGCTCACCTTGTCTTCTCCGGACAAGGTGATTTCCGGATGCCCCAGTCCTCAGCAGTCCAATCCTTGTACCTTTTGCACAATATCAGTCTGTCCCTGATGTTTTTCCTGGAGCGAAGTGGCTTCCTCGCTGCCCTTCTTGACACCAGGCCATCCTCCAAAAGTCTTCGCCTCACTGTGCGTGCAGATGCACTCACACCTGCCTGCTGCCATTCCTGAGCAAGCTCTGCACTGGTGGTGCCCCGATCCCGCAGCTGAATCAACTTTAGGAGACGGTCCTGGCGCTTGCTGGACTTTTTTGGGCGCCCTGAAGCCTTCTTCACAACAATTGAACCCCTCTCCTTGAAGTTCTTGATGATCCGATAAATGGTTGATTTAGGTGCAATCTTACTAGCAGCAATATCCTTGCCTGTGAAGCCCTTTTTGTGCAAAGCAATGATGACGGCACGTGTTTCCTTGCAGGTAACCATGGTTAACAGAGGAAGAACAATGATTTCAAGCACCACCCTCCTTTTAAAGCTTCCAGTCTGTTATTCTAACTCAATCAGCATGACAGAGTGATCTCCAGCCTTGTCCTCATCAACACTCTCACCTGTGTTAACGAGAGAATCACTGATATGATGTCCGCTGGTCCTTTTGTGGCAGGGCTGAAATGCAGTGGAAATGTTTTTTGGAGATTAAGTTCATTTTCATGGCAAAGAGGGACTATGCAATTAATTGCAATTAATCTGATCACTCTTCATAACATTCTGGAGTATATGCAAATTGCCATCATAAAAACTGAGGCAGCAGACTTTGTGAAAATTAATATTTGTGTCATTCTCAAAACTTTTGACCACGACTGTAGGTTTAAGTTGGCTGGAGAAGGACATTGGATGTTTGGTCAGGATGATGATGATGATGATGAGGGTATTGGCACGACATCACAGACATCCTGTCTGTCTGTTAGGTCATAAAGAAAATGATTAAAAATCATATGCAGTTCCCAGACCCACTGACATTGACATGCCAAATGCTATTTATGGCCAATGTTTATATGGGTCTGACTTTGGGTCTCGGTCTGACTCTGTTTATGGCTGATGTTTATGTAGGTTTGACTTTGTTTATGGCTGATGTTTATATGGGTCTGACTTTGGGTCTGACTCTGTTTATGGCTGATGTTTATGTAGGTCTGACTCTGTTTATGGCTGATGTTTATGTAGGTCTGATTCTGTTTATGGCTGATGTTTATGTGGGTCTGACTCTGTTTATGGCTGATGTTTATGTGGGTCTGACTCTGTTTATGGCTGATGTTTATGTAGGTTTGACTCTGTTTATGGCTGATGTTTATGTAGGTCTGACTCTGTTTATGGCTGATGTTTATGTAGGTCTGACTGTTTATGGCTGATGTTTATGTAGGTCTGATTCTGTTCATGGCTGATGTTTATGTGGGTCTGACTCTGTTTATGGCTGATGTTTATGTAGGTTTGACTCTGTTTATGGCTGATGTTTATGTAGGTCTGACTCTGTTTATGGCTGATGTTTATGTAGGTCTGACTGTTTATGGCTGATGTTTATGTAGGTCTGATTCTGTTCATGGCTGATGTTTATGTGGGTCTGACTCTGTTTATGGCTGATGTTTATGTAGGTTTGACTCTGTTTATGGCTGATGTTTATGTAGGTCTGATTCTGTTCATGGCTGATGTTTATGTAGGTCTGACTGTTTATGGCTGATGTTTATGTAGGTCTGACTCTGTTTATGGCTGATGTTTATGTAGGTCTGATTCTGTTTATGGCTGATGTTTATGTAGGTCTGACTGTGCCATGAAGCAGCTATAGTATGAGTACTCAACTTAATTATTTCCCAATACTCTGTTTAAAGCTAGAATCCTTAGTTGAAACATAATCAATGCGTTCACCCTGCCTCTGTTTTGGCAAGAAGCTGAGGGATGGGCCTGGAGAAATGTAACAACTCAAACAGAGTTATGTATGCAAGGACTGACTATCCATGATATCAAAATGATAGTTTGAACAATGTTTTGAGGCTATACAGTGTTTGTTTGCATTTACATTGTTTACAAATTGGTGTAAAACAAGCTTATAAGTCAGTTGAACTAAGCTCATGAGACAATAAGTTATATTCGTCAAGAATAGATGGGTATATATCATGAATTTATAAGTAAAAAAATGGATGTAAGAACCAAGGATTCTAGCTTTAAGGAAATCCATACAGTGTCTTTACTCTATTCCCAACCTATTTCTTTCTCTATGTAGTAACATTTCAGGAGCGTCCTTTACACTTTTGGCAAGACTAAACAGAGAATGTTCCCATTGAGAACACTCAAACTAGTTTTACGTTTCAATACATTTGGCATGGATTCATATTACAGTATGTACCGTGCCTTGCAAAAGTACTCATATTTTAACATTAGAAACACCTTTGGCAGTGATTACAGCTGTGAGTCTTCTTGGGTAAGTCTCCTAAGAGCGATATTAGCCCATAATTCTTTTCATAATTCTTCAAGCTCTGTATATTGGTATTCTTCTTTTTACTCTGTCATTTAAGTCATTATTGTGGAGTCACTACGATATTGTTGATCCATCCTTAGTTTTCTCCCATCACAGCCATTGAACTCTGTAACTGCTTTAAAATCACCAATGACCTCATGGTAACATCCCTGAGCAGTTTCATTCCTGTCCTGCATGTCAATTCAAAAGGACGACTGTATCTTTGATGTGTCTGGGTGGTTTAATACATAATTCACAGCATAATTATTAACTTGGCCATGCTTAAAGAGATATTCAATGTCTGATTTGTTATTTTTAACCAACTACCAGTCACTGCCCTTCTTTATGAGGCTTTCAAAAAGCTCCCTGGTCTTTCAAAAAGCTCCCACGGGGGCCAGTATGAAAAATAAATAAAAAATGTGTGCATACAGTGAGGGAAAAAAGTACTTGATCCACTACTGATTTTGTACGTTTGCCCACTGACAAAGAAATGATCAGTCTATAATTTTAATGGTAGGTTTATTTGAACAGTGAGAGACAGAATAACAACAAAAAAATCCAGAAAAAACGCATGTCAAAAATGTTATAAATTGATTTACATTTTAATGAGGGAAATAAGTGTTTGACCCCCTCTCAATCAGCAGGATTTCTGGCTCCCAGGTGTATTTTATACAGGTAACGAGCTGAGATTAGGAGCACACTCTTAAAGGGAGTGCTCCTAATCTCAGCTTGTTACCTGTATAAAAGACACCTGTCCACAGCAATCAATCAATCAGATTCCAAACTCTCCACCATGGCCAAGACCAAAGAGCTCTCCAAGGATGTCAGGGACAAGATTGTAGACCTACACAAGGCTGAAATGGGCTACAAGACCATCGCCAAGCAGCTTGGTGAGAAGGTGACAACAGTTGGTGCGATTCTTCGCAAATGGAAGAAACACAAAATAACTGTCAATCTCCCTCGGCCTGGGGCTCCATGCAAGATCTCACCTCGTGGAGTTGCAATGATCATGAGAACGGTGAGGAATCAGCCCAGAACTACACGGGAGGATCTTGTCAATGATCTCAAGGCAGCTGGGACCATAGTCACCAAGAAAACAATTGGTAACACACTACGCCGTGAAGGACTGAAATCCTGCAGCGCCTGCAAGGTCCCCCTGCTCAAGAAAGCACATATACAGGGCCGTCTGAAGTTTGCCAATGAACATCTGAATGATTCAGAGGAGAACTGGGTGAAAGTGTTGTGGTCAGATGAGACCAAAATCGAGCTCTTTGGTATCAACTCAACTCGCCGTGTTTGGAGGAGGAGGAATGCTGCCTATGACCCCAAGAACACCTTCCCCACCGTCAAACATGGAGGTGGAAATATTATGCTTTGGGGGTGTTTTTCTGCTAAGGGGACAGGACAACTTCACCGCATCAAAGGGACGATGGACGGGGCCATGTACCGTCAAATCTTGGGTGAGAACCTCCTTCCCTCAGCCAGGGCATTGAAAATGGGTCATGGATGGGTTTTCCAGCATGACAATGACCCAAAACACACGGCCAAGGCAACAAAGGAGTGGGTCAAGAAGAAGCACATTAAGGTCCTGGAGTGGCCTAGCCAGTCTCCAGACCTTAATCCCATAGAAAATCTGTGGAGGGAGCTGAAGGTTCAAGTTGCCAAACGTCAGGCTCGAAACCTTAATGACTTGGAGAAAATCTGCAAAGAAGAGTGGAACAAAATCCCTCCTGAGATGTGTGCAAACCTGGTGGCCAACTACAAGAAACGTCTGACCTCTGTGATTGCCAACAAGGGTTTTGCCACCACATACTAAGTCATGTTTTGCAGAGGGGTCAAATACTTATTTCCCTCATTAAAATGCAAATCAATTTATAACATTTTTGACATGCGTTTTTCTGGATTTTGTTGTTGTTATTCTGTCTCTCACTGTTCAAATAAACCTACCATTAAAATTATAGACTGATCAGTTCTTTGTCAGTAGGCAAATGTACAAAATCAGCAGGGGATCAAATACTTTTTTCCCTCACTGTAAGTCACTCTGGATAAGAGCGTCTGCTAAATGACTAAAATGTCAATGTAAGTTCAATACTTGATTGAGGGACCTTACAGATGTATGTATGGAGGACAGAGGAAGGGTTAGTCATTCAAAAACGATGTCAACCCCTATTATATATATTATATTATATATTATACATAACTTATTCTGGGATTGTTAAGCCACATTTTACTCCTCAACTGATTTAAGCTTCACGAAGGGGCTGAATACTTTTGCAATGACTGACTACATTTTAGTTATCACATTCTTATTAATCTTGAAAACATTTTAGAATTTTTCTTCCACTTTGACAAAGAATGCCAAATAAATCCATTTGAATCCCGCTTTGTAACACAATAAAATGTGAAGAAATCCAAGGGGTGTGAATACTTTGACGCTGTGAATGTACTGTATCTAACAGAGTAGCATTCCACTATAATTGACTATGATATGGAACAGACATGATATGCGTTCAACATCCATTTCATAATCTCCATTACGGCACTGTTAATCTCTCTGCGTATTTTAGCCTGTCCTCTCTGTGCCCTTCTGCTGCATAGAGCGACAGGTGGGGCTGGAATCACCTGCCACACCATTCTATGTCTTGTTGATACAGTGATATATTGCTCTAACACACACTCCCGTTCGCACTCACAGGAACATCATGTAAAATGATAGCATGTCTTTGTCAGGGCCACTAAACTCAGGGCCGTTTGTGGTTCAGCTCCACAATGTTCCACAGCCTTATCATTCCTGTCTAAAGCCCCTCGTCTGTCCCTGAGCGCAAAAACACTGGGGTCAGGTTTCAGCCCTCTTCTCCTCTCCTCTCCTCTCCTCTCCTCTCCTCTCCTCTCCTCTCCTCTCCTCTCCTCTCCTCTCCTCTCCTCTCCTCTCCTCTCCTCTCCTCTCCTCTCCTCTCCTCTCCTTTCCTCTCCTTCTCTCCTCTCCTCTCCTCTCCTCTCCTCTCCTCTCCTCTCCTCTCCTCTCCTCTCCTCTCCTCTCCTCTCCTCTCCTCTCCTCTCCTCTCCTCTCCTCTCCTCTCCTCTCCTCTCCTCTCCTCTCCTCTCCTCTCCTCTCCTCTACTCTCCATGCATGACCTCTCCTCCTTTGCACTATGTCAATAACTGTAAGTGTGTATTGTATTTGTGTAATGGGGGTGTATTGGGGTTCTAGGTTGTTTGAGATATTGTCATTGTATAACGCTCATTGCGTTTTGGTACACCAGAAGTACATTAATTTCCAATGGAACGCTGCATTTGCCTTGCAGCATTATGTTGCAGAGGCAGTTGCAGTGCGTTCTGTTTGGTGCATACATTGGATTTATCGAACGTATGCATCAAACTGTATGCATACACGGGTTGACAGAAATGGTAGCAGAAGGTGAATGTTGAACTTTTGTTGCACACATATCTAGATGATGCTGCGTACTATTTTGCGCAATGACACAGTCGGTGTGTGGAGGATGTTATTAGGGGGGTGTATTGGGGTTCTGGGTTGTTTGAGATATTGAACATGTATTAGCCCTATGTGTGGAGGATGTTATTAGGGGGGTGTATTGGGGTTCTGGGTTGTTTGAGATATTGAACATGTATTAGCCCTATGTGTGGAGGATGTTATTAGGGGGGTGTATTGGGGTTCTGGGTTGTTTGAGATATTGTACATGTATTAGCCCTGTGTGTGGAGGCCATGGTGATGTACTTTATTCTGTACTATTCTGTGGTGCAGATGTACTGCTCTTTAACTTACCACCTGATTTAACAGTATGTGTTAATGGATAATCTCAACACTACTATCCTCTATGGTCTCTTGATGCACTCTACAGTAGTCTCTCTCTCTCTCTCTCTCTCTCTCTCTCTCTCTCTCTCTCTCTCTCTCTCTCTCTCTCTCTCTCTCTCTCTCTCTCTCTCTCTCTCTCTCTCTCTCTCTCTCTCTCTCTCTCTCTCTCTCTCTCTCTCTCTCTCTCTCTCTCTCTCTCTCTCTCTCTCTCTCTCTCTCCCCTCCCTCAATCTCTCTTTCTCCCACTCTTTCTCCCTCCCTCCCTCCCTCCCTCCCTCCCTCCCTCTACACAGTAGCGCTGTGTCAAAGCAGGATTCTGTTGGCCCTGTATCCCCACTATCCTAAGTGAACCAAGGACATTCCAAATATGTCATAACTTGTAAATCTCAGGTGTCTACAGGCTAAGCTCCTCCCCCACCAAACCCCTTTAACTGAGCTTGGAAATGTATACAGTACATCACTTTTTTTTTTACTGAGAACGGGACACTCATGAGCGAATTCTACTTTCTACCTACTTCTCTTTCTGTCATCTCTCTCTCATCTCTCTTTCGCTCTCTCATCTCTCTCATCTCTCTCCTCTCTCTCTCTCTCTCTCTCTCTCTCTCTCTCTCTCTCTCTCTCTCTCTCTCTCCCTCCATCCTCTCCTGTAAGAGCTAAAACACCCGGAGCAGCTTTCCCTTCTCTCTGAGAACATGTATACAGTGTTGTAATAGTTTAACCTGTGGTGAAACATGACGATGCTTGTGGCTGAGGTCTTCCACCTCCTGTATAACTCAGCAGTGATGTCTTTTTAACCCAGACGTGTAGCTAGTAGTCGCCTGCATGTATCCAGTATGCACACGCACACACACACACACACAGTCTTGCGCAGCTAACCTTGTGGGGACATACAATTCAGTCGCATTCAAAATCCTATTTTCCCTAACCACTAACCCTAAATCTAACCCTAAACCCTACCCTTACCCTAACCCTAACCCTAACCTTAACCCTAACTTTAACCCCAAAACCTAACCTTAACCCTAACCCTAAACCTAACCCTAGCCCCTAACCCTAACCCTAAAACTAACCATATCTCCTAACCCTAACCCTAAACCTAATTCTAACCCTAACACTAATTCTAACCTTAACCCTAAACCCCCTGGAAATAGCATTTGACCTTGTGGGGACCAAACAGAATGTCCCCAGTTGGTCAAATTTTTCTTGGTTTACTATTCTTGTCGGGACTTCTGGTCCCCCACAAGTATAGTTAAACACGTCCACAGTGGCGGCTCCTGAAAAAATTCTCAGGGGGGGCAATTTTTCTGATGATTTAGGTGACCTACACACATTTTAAAAAAGATATGTCCAGCAACAACATGAAGACAGGGGCAGCATATAAGTCAATACCAGAAGCATTTATTGACTGATCTCAAAAGTGTTGGCTTACCAGGGTTGGTGGAGCCCTCAGTTTCATCTTTGCCTCGCAAAGCTAACTCAAACACTCCGCAAAACTTCACACACTGGATTAGCCGGCTGAGGATGTGGCGGTTCTTGCTAATGTCGTAGTAAATATATTTGTTATAGTGAATATGGAATATGATATGTTGAGTAAAATGTTGTGCTAAGATCTATTTAGGTCAGGAGCTGGTTATAAGTTCTGTTCCTATCCAATAACAATGGACAAAAGGGTCCTATCTTGTCAGCCTTGTCAGTTTCAGTTCTCCAGTAAACTTGTGATTATCAACACTAACCTCATCGTTGTGGCGGCGGACAGCTAGCCTGTATCCCTCATCCAGTTGAGTGGGAATGTTCACTCTCCCCAAAGCAGACAATCTCAAACAGGTATCCATGTGGGTCTTTGACAGCTCATGTTTCTTAATCTTTCCTGAAAGATGGTGCATGTCCGTTACACACCAGTCGCTGTCCAAGCGGTGCTGTCTGCCGTGCCGCCTTCAGGGTGAAAGAGTAAGCAGGGGGTAGCAGAAGACTGCATTAGCTACATCGCAGCCTGCTAGCCAGGTTTTTCGTTCGTACCAATTTTTGGAAAATCCTCGGGTGTAGGACTTCCCCCCTTTAGTAGAAACCTGTTGAATTATTAAATTTGGTCTGGGAGGTCCTAATTGTTTCGTTGCCAATTTATCTTCATTTGTTCGCCGACAAAAAGGAACTTCTTTCAAAGACACAATCGAGTTGCACTGAAGCCTAGCCATTTTGACAGTAATAGTGAATTGATTGACGCTGCTACCCGCTCTTTTCTTAGTTACGTTCATGGTTATGTTACGTATGACGAAAGCGCGTAAGTGCAAGCCCTCAGAAACCCATAGAGATTGTATTGAAAGCTCTGATATTTGAAAAAAATAGATTTTACATGGGAGTCTATGACAGACTTCTGGGCGATTTTCAACCTGACTGAAATCGCCCCAAAAGGGGGGGGGCCATTTGAAGCACGACTTTAGCCTGATTGGACATTTAGTGGCACTGTGGCAGATCAGACGTCTAGATTACAACACTGATAACTACTGTTGCCGTGATATAATTGATTAGAAAATAAATCCCTTCCTTTTCCCGTTTGGCAGTGCGTCGCCCATATCGCCCTATTGAACACACCGCCCCTGCACGTCCACACACACACACACACACACACAGAGAGAGAGCAGAGAGAGGTCCTGTCCATGCCCTCAGGTGAGTCTGTCTGTTAGAGCTCAGGTATACACTCAGAGAGAGAGAGAGACAGAGATGTTGAAAGAAAAACAAAGCAGAGGACAGGAGTCATCCCAGAGTTCCATCTCCAGGCAACACATGCAGACATATTCCTGCTCTAAGACCTGTCACAATCTGAAGGAGAGGCTTACAGAGGTAAACACTTACTTTAAAAGGGTGAAAAGGAGAGAGAGACATGGAGAAACTAACCAGAGACACAACACTAGAGTTTTAAGGTGGAAATACATGACTCCATGTCAAAGATTCTATATGATGTGGAAATACATGACTCCATGTCAAAGATACTATATGATGTGGAAATACATGACTCCATGTCAAAGATACTTTATGATGTTGAAATACTTCCCACCATGTCAAAGATACTATATGATGTGGAAATGCATGACTCCATGTCAAATATACTATATGATGTGGAAATACATGACTCCATGTCAAAGATACTATATGATGTGGAACTACATGTGAGCAAATTCTTGACAAAGGTCAGGGTGTGTGTCAATTACAGGAAAACAACCAGCTGCCCTACTGCCTGCAAGTGTATACCTTTTACTGTATTGCTAACGTTTAGGTCCTGTAAATTTTTGAAGATGGTCCAATATATTTTCAAACTTTAATTATAGTGACAATAAGACATAATATTACACAAGAACCTTTAAGGATAATGATCCTGTTACAGAGGGATAGTGTTTACAGTGGCGCTCGGTGGAATGCCTTGATTTATGCTGGTGTTGAGTGCCCGACTGCCAGTGCAGCACAGGCAAGGTGTCGGGAAGCTCTGAGGTCCTTGGGCCATCTGTTTGGGGTCCACACACACACACACACACACACACACACACACACACACACACACACACACACACACACACACACACACACACACACACACACTAGTTTAGCATGGGAGGAATGTGGCCATTTTCTGCTTAATTAGGTCCAGTAAACTGACTCTCATCAGAAAGCAGCTGTTAACACCCCCATTAACACACACACACAGACACACAGACAGACAGACAGATCTACTAGGCCTATAACCTCTGTCGGGATAGGTTAAAGGTCAGTTATTATAGCCTGAACCCTCTCACCTCCTCCCCATCACCCAAATAGACTCCTGAGATCCTACAGTCTCTGTTAAAACTACACTTTTGATGTCATAAAAGGGAGAACCAATATAACACGTGTGTGTGTGTGTGTGTGTGTGTGTGTGTGTGTGTGTGTGTCTGTCTGTCTGTCTGTCTGTCTGTCTGTCTGTCTGTCTGTCTGTCTGTCTGTCTGTCTGTCTGTCTGTCTGTCTGTCTGTCTGTCTGTCTGTCTGTCTGTCTGTCTGTCTGTCTGTCTGTCTGTCTGTCTCTCTCTGTGTGTGTCTGAAAAAGAGATAACCCTCGACCTGGAGGAATTGCTGTTGATGGGGGCCATTGGCATGGCTTGTTAACACACAAAACAGACGAAAGATGAGCACAAGACCAACAGAGAGGAACCACGTAATGACACAGTTATTTGACTTCTGGGACGACCACTCTTTTCAAAATCACACAACAAAAGAACACTGTCAAGTAGGAAGTAGACTTTCACACAACACAGTAGTAAACTAGGCAGGGAATAAATAAATATCATCTAACCACCAAACTGGACAGTTGCCAAATTACCAACGGTCATTAGAGCCAACCAACGGGTGCAGCTACGCCAGATCGCTCATTAAACACACACACAAACACGCGTGAGCGCACACACACACACACACACACACACACACACACACACACACACACACACACACACACACACACACACACACACACACACACACACACACACACACACTGGTGCAGGCAGCACTGTGCTCATTAAAGAGGAGAGAGACCTATAACCATTAAAAGTCCATTAGTTGCCATGTAATTCTGTGGAACTAAACGATGAGGCGTAATCAAAAACACATGAAACCCAGCTGGGTGACTGGGCAAACTGCTTCCATTAGGGGACCATCCATCAGCCACAATGGCTTTTGGGGGTATCAATTTATCACATCCTCAATTTGACTTTGACCCCCTTTGTCTCCCTCTTTCTCTCCATTGATCTCTGTCACTCTAACTTTCTCTGGTGATCTCTGTCGCTCTGTCACTTTCTCTGGTGATCTCTGTCACTTTGTCACTTTCTCTGGTGATCTCTGTTACTCTAACTTTCTCTGGTGATCTCTGTCACTCTAACTTTCTCTGGTGATCTCTGTCACTTTGTCACTTTCTCTGGTGATCTCTGTTACTCTGTCACTTTCTATGTTGATCTCTGTCACTGTCACTTTCTCTGGTGATCTCTGTCACTCTGTCACTTTCTCTGGTGATCTCTGTCACTCTGTCACTTTCTCTGGTGAGCTCTGTCACTCTCACTTTCTCTGGTGATCTCTGTCACTCTGTCACTTTCTCTGGTGAGCTCTGTCACTCTCACTTTCTCTGGTGAGCTCTGTCACTCTGTCACTTTCTCTGGTGATCTCTGTCACTCTGTCACTTTCTCTGGTGAGCTCTGTCACTCTCACTTTCTCTGGTGATCTCTGTCACTCTGTCACTTTCTCTGGTGAGCTCTGTCACTCTCACTTTCTCTGGTGAGCTCTGTCACTCTGTCACTTTCTCTGGTGATCTCTGTCACTCTCTTTCATGTCAGCTCTTTCTTGTTTGTCTCCTTTTTCCATTCTCTCTCCATCTATCTCTCTCCATCTTTCTCTCTCCATCTATCTCTCTCCATTTACAGTGGGGGAAAAGGGTATTTAGTCAGCCACCAATTGTGCAAGTTCTCCCACTTAAAAAGATGAGAGAGGCCTGTAATCTTCATCATAGGTACACGTCAACTATGACAGACAAAATGAGATTTTTCTTTCCAGAAAATCACATTGTTGGATTTTTAATGAATTTATTTGCAAATTATGGTGGAAAATAAGTATTTGGTCAATAACAAAAGTTTCTCAATACTTTGTTATATACCCTTTGTAGAGATCGGAGATAAAATCCCCATGTTGTCGCCTACTCGGGGTGCGCGGCCGTCACCGACGCTCGTTTAATGTGAGCGAGTCAGAGACACAATCTGAGGGCTACCAATCCCGTCTTTGAGCTGTCCCAGACGTCCTGATGTTTTCAAACATGATTGATTTTATCAGAACAATCTCTGGAATGCTCTTGTGAGATGTGCAACGACAGGTTTTGAGAACGGAGATCAGCAACAGCCAATGAGATGATGACGTTATATCACATCACCCAGAATGTATAGACTAGAGCAGGAGTAATGACTACTGATAGTATGAATGTCTAGACTGGAGCAGGAGTAATGACTACTGATAGTATGAATGTCTAGACTGGAGCAGGAGTAATGACTACTGATAGTATGAATGTCTAGACTGGAGCAGGAGTAATGACTACTACTAGTATGAATGTCTAGACTGGAGCAGGAGTAATGACTACTGATAGTATGAATGTCTAGACTGGAGCAGGAGTAATGACTACTGATAGTATGAATGTCTAGACTGGAGCAGGAGTAATGACTACTGATAGTATGAATGTCTAGACTGGAGCAGGAGTAATGACTACTGATAGTATGAATGTCTAGACTGGAGCAGGAGTAATGACTACTGATAGTATGAATGTCTAGACTGGAGCAGGAGTAATGACTACTGATAGTATGAATGTCTAGACTGGAGCAGGAGTAATGACTACTGATAGTATGAACGTCTAGACTGGAGCAGGAGTAATGACTACTGATAGTATGAATGTCTAGACTGGAGCAGGAGTAATGACTACTGATAGTATGAATGTCTAGACTGGAGCAGGAGTAATGACTACTGATAGTATGAACGTCTAGACTGGAGCAGGAGTAATGACTACTGATAGTATGAACGTCTAGACTGGAGCAGGAGTAATGACTACTGATAGTATGAACGTCTAGACTGGAGCAGGAGTAATGACTACTGATAGTATGAATGTCTAGACTGGAGCAGGAGTAATGACTACTGATAGTATGAATGTCTAGACTGGAGCAGGAGTAATGACTACTGATAGTATGAATGTCTAGACTGGAGCAGGAGTAATGACTACTGATAGTATGAATGTCTAGACTGGAGCAGGAGTAATGACTACTGATAGTATGAACGTCTAGACTGGAGCAGGAGTAATGACTACTGATAGTATGAACGTCTAGACTGGAGCAGGAGTAATGACTACTGATAGTATGAATGTCTAGACTGGAGCAGGAGTAATGACTACTGATAGTATGAATGTCTAGACTGGAGCAGGAGTAATGACTACTGATAGTATGAATGTCTAGACTGGAGCAGGAGTAATGACTACTGATAGTATGAATGTCTAGACTGGAGCAGGAGTAATGACTACTGATAGTATGAATGTCTAGACTGGAGCAGGAGTAATGACTACTGATAGTATGAATGTCTAGACTGGAGCAGGAGTAATGACTACTGATAGTATGAACGTCTAGACTGGAGCAGGAGTAATGACTACTGATAGTATGGGTTTGTTCTTGCCTTTAACCCAAGCCAAAGTGTCAAATTTTGTTAAAGCTCACAAGTACCACTACGTTGGCAAGACAACAAACTACAGGAAAGACGGTTGTTTAATGTGAGAGGCTCAGCGATGTTAGGGTTCTTAAAGTCAGGTAGTTTGTGTACGCCCGGCATTAGTTAGTCCCTGGTACGTTCTGTCTCATGCCTGCTCCTCTCAGTATCATGCCGTTTCTGATTCGGAGAATCTCCCTGGTACGTTCTGTCTCATGCCTGCTCCTCTCAGTATCATGCCGTTTCTGATGATGAGAATCTCCCCCTGGTACCTTCTGTAGTGATGAGGGTGTCCGATGGGGGTGTCCGATTGCAACTCTACACGCACCTCCGTGATGAAAAGAGCATGGATCCCCCATGGTGGTGCAATAATCAACGAATTCTCTCAGCAACGTTGGGAAGGTAATAAAGTATTCGGGTGTAGAGGTGTGTGTGTGTGTGTGTGTGTGTGTGTGTGTGTGTGTGTGTGTGTGTGTGTGTGTGTGTGTGTGTGTGTGTGTGTGTGTGTGTGTGTGTGTGTGTGTGTGTGTGTGTGTGTGTGTGTGTGAAATAGATGCAGTTTTTGGCCACGCTGTGCTCATTAGTGTTCCTGAGTATAGGAGAGTTTGGTGCTTCAGACAGATTCTGTACATTTGAAGTTAGAAGGGAACGTGGAGAGGTTAGGTAATACAAATATATATATATATATAAAATCTGAAAATACACTGTACCCACGTCGAGCTAGATGAGCTGGATCACACACAGGCTAAATTAAGTGGAATCAAAACCTGGAATGAAAACCTGGGCCTTTCTAGTAGTTCATTAAAGGCCTGTATAGCAGGGCCTCCAGACTGGTGCTCTGTGTAAGGGGGTGCTGAACTCCTGGCTCATTACTGGCTCATCATGGTGTATAGGGGGGAGGGGAAGATACAAGAGCTGGAGAATAAATATGAGGCGGACAAACCCTTTACATCCAACAGTGTATCATTGCTAAGCATCACATTGTGAAGATTTTCAAAAAGATATGCATCACGATAATTGACGCAAAAGTCATTATGTCATCATTCGTTTCTATGTACAAAAACATTTGTATACAGTTGAAGTCGGAAGTTTACATACACCTTAGCCAAATACATTTAAACTCTGTTTTTCACAATTCCTGACATTTAATCCTAGTAGAAATTCCTTGTCTTAGGTCAGTTAGGATCACCACTTTATTTTAAGAATGTGAAATGTCAGAATAATTGTAGAGAGAATGATTTATTTCATATTTTATTTTACATACACTTAATTAGTATTTGGTAGCATTGCATTTAAATTGTTTAACTTGGGTCAAACGTTTCAGGTAGCCTTCCACAAGCTTCCCACAATAAGTTGGGTGAATTTTGGCCCATTCCTCCTGACAGAGCTGGTGTAACTGAGTCAGGTTTGTAGTTCTCCTTGCTCGCACACGATTTTTCAGTTCTGCCCACAAATGTTCTATAGGATTGAGGTCAGGGATTTGTGATGGCCACTCCAATACCTTGACTTTGTTGTCCTTAAGCCATTTTGCCACAACTTTGGAAGTATGCTTGGGGTCATTGTCCATTTGGAAGACCCATTTGCAACCAAGCTTTAACTTCCTGACTGATGTCTTGAGATGTTGCTTCAATATATCCACATCATTTTCCTTCCTCATGATGCCATCTATTTTGTGAAGTGCACCAGTCCCTCCTGCAGCAAAGCACCCCCACAGCATGATGCTGCCACCCCTGTGCTTCACGGTTGGGATGGTGTTCTTCGGCTTGCAAGCACCTCCTTTTTCCTCCAAACATTTACATTTACATTTACATTTACGTCATTTAGCAGACACTCTTATCCAGAGCGACTTACAATTGGTGCATTCACCTTATAGCCAGTTGGATAACCACTTTACAATATGTTTTTCTTTTTTTTGGGGGGGGGTGGGTATTCCTTAAAGAGGTGGGGTTTCAAGTGTCTCCGGAAGGTGGTGAGTGACTCCGCTGTCCTGGCGTCGTGAAGGAGCTTGTTCCACCATTGGGGTGCCAGAGCAGCGAACAGTTTTGACTGGGCTGAGCGGGAACTGTGCTTCTGCAGAGGTAGGGGGGCCAGCAGGCCAGAGGTAGATGAACGCAATGCCCTCATTTGGGTGTAGGGACTGATCAGAGCCTGAAGGTACGGAGGTGCCGTTCCCCTCACAGCTCCGTAGGCAAGCACCATGGTCTTGTTGCAGATGCGAGCTTCAACTGGAAGCCAGTGGAGTGTGCGGAGGAGTGGGTGACGTGAGAGAACTTGGGAAGGTTGAACACCAGATGGGCTGCGGCATTCTGGATGAGTTGTAGGGGTTTAATGGCACAGGCAGGGAGCCCAGCCAACAGCGAGTTGCAGTAATCCAGATGGGAGATGACAAATGCCTGGATTAGGACCTGTGCCGCTTCCTGTGTAAGGCAGGGTCATACTCTCCGAATGTTGTAGAGCATGAACCTACAGGATCGGGTCACCGCCTTGATGTTAGCGGAGAACGACAGGGTGTTGTCCAGGGTTACGCCAAGGCTCTTTGCACTCTGAGAGGAGGACACAACGGAGTTGTCAACCGTGATGGCGAGATCATGGAACGGGCAGTACTTCCCCGGGAGGAAGAGCAGCTCCGTCTTGCCGAGGTTCAGCTTGAGGTGGTGATCCGTCATCCACACTGATATGTCTGCCAGACATGCAGAGATGCAATTCGCCACCTGGTTATCAGAAGGGGGAAAGGAGAAGATTAGTTGTGTGTCGTCTGCGTAGCAATGATAGGAGAGGCCATGTGAGGATACGACAGAGCCAAGTGACTTGGTGTATAGCGAGAATAGGAGAGGGCCTAGAACTGAGCCCTAGGGGACACCAGTGGTGAGAGCACGTGGTGCGGAGACAGATTCTCGCCACGCCACTAAGTAGGAGCGACCTGTCAGGTAGGACGCAATCCAGGAGTGAGCCGCGCCGGAGATGCCCAACTCGGAGAGGGTGGAGAGGAGGATCTGATGGTTCACAGTTTCAAAGGCAGCAGACAGGTCTAGAAGGACAAGAGCAGAGGAGAGAGAGTTAGCTTTAGCAGTGTGGAGATCCTCCGTGACACAGAGAAGAGCAGTCTCAGTTGAATGACCAGTCTTGAAACCTGACTGGTTTGGATCAAGAAGGTTATTCTGAGAGAGATAGCAAGAGAGTTGGCTAAAGACGGCACGCTCAAGAGTTTTGGAGAGAAAAGAAAGAAGGGATACTGGTCTGTAGTTGTTGACATCGGAGGGATCGAGTGTACATTTTTTGAGAAGGGGTGCAACTCTCGCTCTCTTGAAGACAGAAGGGACATAGCCAGCAGTCAAGGATGAGTTGATGAGCGAGGTGAGGTAAGGGAGAAGGTCACCGGAAATGGTCTGGAGAAGAGAGGAGAGGATAGGGTCAAGCGGGCAGGTTTTTGGGCGGCCGGCCGTCACAAGTCGCAAGATTTCATCTGGAGAGAGAGGGGAGAAAGAAGTCAAAGCATAGGGTAGGGCAGTGTGAGCAGGACCAGCAGTGTCATTTGACTTAACAAACGAGGATCGGATGTCGTCAACCTTCTTTTCAAAATGGTTGACGAAGTCATCCACAGAGAGGGGGGGGGGGGGGGGGATTCAGCAGGGAGGAGAAGGTGGCAAAGAGCTTCCTAGGGTTAGAGGCAGATGCTTGGAATTTAGAGTGGTAAAAAGTGGCTTTAGCAGCAGAATCAGAGGAAGAAAATGTAGAGAGGAGGGAGTGAAAATATGCCAGGTCTGCAGGGATTCTAGTTTTCCTCCATTTCCGCTCGGCTGCCCGGAGCCCTGTTCTGTGAGCTCGCAATGAGTCGTCAAGCCACGGAGCAGGAGGGGAGGACCGAGCCGGCCGGGAGGATAGGGGACATAGAGAGTCAAAGGATGCAGAAAGGGAGGAGAGGAGGGTTGAGGAGGCAGAATCAGGAGATTGGAGGGAGAAGGCTTGAGCAGAGGGAAGAGATGATAGGATGGAAGAGGAGAGAGTAGCGGGAGAGAGAGAGCGAAGGTTGCGACGGCGCATTACCATCTGAGTAGAGGCAGAGTGAGTAGTGTTGGAGGAGAGTGAGAGAGAAAAGGATACAAAGTAGTGGTCGGAGACATGGAGGGGAGTTGCAGTGAGATTAGTAGAAGAACAGCATCTAGTAAAGATGAGGTCAAGCGTATTGCCTGCCTTGTGAGTAGGGGGGGGACGGTGAGAGGGTGAGGTCAAAAGAGGAGGGGAGTGGAAAGAAGGAGGCAGAGAGAAATGAGTCAAAGGTAGACGTAGGGATGTTAAAGTCACCCAGAACTGTGAGGGGTGAGCCATCCTCAGGAAAGGAACTTATCAAGGTGTCAAGCTCATTGATGAACTCTCCAAGGGAACCTGGAGGGCGATAAATGATAAGGATGTTAAGCTTGAATGGGCTAGTGACAGCATGGAATTCAAATGAGGAGATAGACAGATGGGTCAGGGGAAAAAGAGAGAATGTCAACTTGGGAGAGATGAGGATTCCTGTGCCACCACCCCGCTGACCAGATGCACTCGGGTATGCGAGAACACATGGTCAGACGAGGAGAGAGCAGTAGGAGTAGCAGTGTTTTCAGAGGTAATCCATGTTTCCGTCAGCGCCAAGAAGTCGAGGGACTGGAGGGTAGCATAGGCTGAGATGAACTCTGCCTTATTGGCCGCAGAACGGCAGTTTCAGAGGCTGCCGGAGACCTGGAACTCCACGTGGGTCGTGCGTGCAGGGACCACCAGGTTAGAGAGGCAGCAACCACGCGGTGTGAGGCGTTTGTATAGCCTGTGCGGAGAGGAGAGAACAGGGATAGACAGACGCATAGTTGACAGGCTACAGAAAATGGCTACAATAATGCAAAGGAGAGCGGAATGAAATGAACTAAACATCTGGGAAAGCGAGAGAGCGGGGCCTCCCTCACTTACGTTTCACTGAAACACCCAAATATAACTCTCCCAACTTCCACCTCAGAAACTATAATTGTTGTAAACTACAGCGGTTCAATGTTTTCTAGGAATAGACTAACTTAGTTTATTCAGCTAGCTAACTTGGTACAGTATTCTTCCGTGAAAACCGTCCAGGGCACCTAGTCCTATGACGCCATAGCCAACTAGCATGCCAGGCTCCAATAACACGGTTTAGCACCAATACTCGGCCACAACAAACCACCAGTGTGTCAACACGCCAAGCAGATCATTCGTGTCCGTGGCTAACGTTGTGGGTTAGTCCCGACAGCTTGAGCGAGTCCGTCGTCAACTTATTCAGCCAGTTAGTTAGCTGGAATAGTTAGCATACTAGCTAGCCATTGCTTTCTGCCAACGAAAAAAACTCTCCACCCACGGCACGAACACAAAGAGAGAGCCAAGCTAACGTTAACTAGTCACCCATGTCCCGAATTCCCTTGAACGACTCTGGTTACCAGTATGTAAAAACAAAACACAAATGTAGGTTATAACTTACCCCTAGCAGCTACTGTTAGCTAGCCAAGTGCAAAGCTAGCCACTGAATCGACTCAGCCAGTTTGCGTCTGTTCGCTAGGTCGTTCCAGCTATTGTTTAGTAGCTATCCAGGTAGCAACAAGCTAGCTACATTTTGAGCACAGTAGCTACTTACTACCTAACATTAACGCTTCAGACAATGAGGTTAGAAAAACAGCTGAATGGTAGGCAGCTAGCTGGCGTAATTACAGGTACTCTTAAGCGTGAAACAACTATC
The DNA here is from genome assembly GCF_964263955.1 of Coregonus lavaretus. Taxonomy (NCBI): domain Eukaryota; kingdom Metazoa; phylum Chordata; class Actinopteri; order Salmoniformes; family Salmonidae; genus Coregonus; species Coregonus lavaretus. The sequence continues at coordinate 29,757 of NW_028161049.1, read as the reverse complement.
CACAGTTGCTAATAGTTACCAGTAGCTACCCGCTAGCTAGTCCAGGTAGTGGGTTAGCTAGCCTCGTGCTTCACCGGGCACAGCCGAATACAGGATCAACTAACCCAAGTGGGACCTCCCTTCCTCAACGACGTCAAACCCTTCACCTGAATTGTCCCAGAAAGTCCCCTGCTGTCCCCATCCAGTCCCTGGTCCCTGTCTGTGGGTGTGGAGGTAGTGCATTGCGTCAGCCCTGCAGAACCAGAACTAGAGCCCTGAACGACCGCTGTCTGGTAGCTACTGGGTTATTTCCAGAGATGGTCATTATGGCCAAACAGTTCTATTTTTGTTTCATCAGACCAGAGGACATTTCTCCAAAAAAGTATGATCTTTGTCCCCATGTGCAGTTGCAAAACGTAGTCTGGCATTTTTATGGCGGTTTTGGAGCAGTGGCTTCTTCCTTGCTGAGCGGCCTTTCAGGTAATGTCGATATAGGACTCGTTTTACTGTGGATATAGATACTTTTGTACCTGTTTCCTCCAGCATCTTCACAAGGTCCTTTGCTGTTGTTCTGGGATTGATTTGCACTTTTCGCACCAAAGTACGTTCATCTCTAGGAGACAGAACGCGTATCCTTCCTGAGCGGTATGACGGCTGCGTGGTCCCAATAACTCTCTCTCTGACTCTTCCTAACTCTCTTTTAAACCCCCTCTCTCTATCTCTCTCGCTCTCTCTTAAAGATTGAAGTTAAGATGGTAGTTGCTGAACAAAGGCTCAATGCTTGACTTGGGATGAAAGAAGTGCAGCAGCTGTCTTTCTCATTAGACTATGTTCACTGAAATTCCCAAATTACATTATGCTTTAGAGACCTCTGATTATTCACTGTTATAGGTTCATACACATTTTCCATGACTTCTCCATGATTTAACCACATTTCCATGACTATTATTATAGGCTACATTAAAAAGTAACCATTATTGACACTGGAAGACTGCGGTGTCTGATCCCATGTAGGCCTACGATCTCCTGCCGTTGTGCCCTTGATCAAGGCACCTAACCCCCCACAAAGTAGAACTGCACTGTTAGTGACATGTTGTCAACATGTGGTCAACCCCGCCATCTGGAGAGCTCCTGGGTGTGCAGGCTTTGCTTTTGATCCAGGCCCTGAAACACCCAAGTCTGCTTATCAAGGTCCTGTTGAGCAGCTGATGTTTAGGCTACAATGTGGTTAGACCAGGGCTTGAACAAAAGCCTGCACACCCAGTAGCAATCCTGGACGATGGTTGCCACCCTTGATATAAAAATATTGCAACGTTACAACCAAATACGTCTGTCTTTACAAAATGATTCCCTCATTCAATGAATCAGGGATCAAATGGAAACGGTTGGCTACTTCAAAGCATGTTATCTAACTAGACATGTTTAAATATAAGGCTCAAATATTCATGTTTCAGGGGAGATCTATGCACAGCCAGATATTCGTCAATAAGGCTATTCTTATAATATTTTTTGCATTGTTATTATTATTATTATTATTATATTATTATTATTATTATTATATAGTTGCAATTACATGGCTACTGTTTAATAGAGGGGAATCCCAGCTTTCCAACGGTGCAGATTTATTTAGGCTGTACAGTGCTGGTGGAAAGGTGACTATGACATTAAAGCTGAGTTAGCTATAGTTAAGTAGCGAGATAACCACTACAAGTTACATTTTGAATTGACTATAGTTAGTCTGTTGTCTGTCATTATTTTATACCTGCTGCAGAAATTCCGCACTCTCTCTCTCCTCGGGCAACGGCCCACTCGCACTGGTACACATGCAGCACACCCAGCCACGCAATGAAGGGTCATTCCGATAATGGCCGATTTTTAAGTGATTGATCATATTTAAAAGTGAGCCTTCATGAATTACATTAACAAACATTACTTTTCATGACCTTATAAACCCTCAGCGTACAACTGTGAACAGCGCATCATGCCATTCAGGCTGGCGCATTTTCACAAACACAAACACCTCCTCACATTCACTAGGCTACCATTCTACATCATATCAGGAGACGTAAAGAGCAGTAACCTGATGCTACCATTCTACATCATGTCAGGAGATGTAAAGAGCAGTAACCTGATGCTACCATACTACATCATATCAGGAGACGTAAAGAGCAGTAACCTGATGCTACCATACTACATCATGTCAGGAGACGTAAAGAGCAGTAACCTGATGCTACCATACTACATCATGTCAGGAGACGTAAAGAGCAGTAACCTGATGCTACCATACTACATCATATCAGGAGACGTAAAGAGCAGTAACCTGATGCTACCATACTACATCATGTCAGGAGACGTAAAGAGCAGTAACCTGATGCTACCATACTACATCATATCAGGAGACGTAAAGAGCAGTAACCTGATGCTACCATACTACATCATATCAGGAGACGTAAAGAGCAGTAACCTGATGCTACCATACTACATCATATCAGGAGACGTAAAGAGCAGTAACCTGATGCTACCATACTACATCATATCAGGAGACGTAAAGAGCAGTAACCTGATGCTACCATACTACATCATATCAGGAGACGTAAAGAGCAGTAACCTGATGCTACCATACTACATCATATCAGGAGACGTAAAGAGCAGTAACCTGATGCTACCATACTACATCATATCAGGAGATGTAAAGAGCAGTAACCTGATGCTACCATACTACATCATATCAGGAGACGTAAAGAGCAGTAACCTGATGCTACCATACTACATCATATCAGGAGACGTAAAGAGCAGTAACCTGATGCTACCATACTCCATCATATCAGGAGACGTAAAGAGCAGTAACCTGATGCTACCATACTACATCATATCAGGAGACGTAAAGAGCAGTAACCTGATGCTACCATACTACATCATATCAGGAGACGTAAAGAGCAGTAACCTGATGCTACCATACTACATCATATCAGGAGACGTAAAGAGCAGTAACCTGATGCTACCATACTACATCATATCAGGAGACGTAAAGAGCAGTAACCTGATGCTACCATACTACATCATATCAGGAGACGTAAAGAGCAGTAACCTGATGCTACCATACTACATCATATCAGGAGACGTAAAGAGCAGTAACCTGATGCTACCATACTACATCATGTCAGGAGACGTAAAGAGCAGTAACCTGATGCTACCATACTACATCATATCAGGAGACGTAAAGAGCAGTATCCTGATGCTACCATACTACATCATATCAGGAGACGTAAAGAGCAGTAACCTGATCTCTGGAGTCTTACTGCTCTATAGGCTGATGCCTGGTGCTGGCAGGTGATTCATACCACAGGAAAGGCCTAAATGGAGAGATGTCATCCATTACTAGCCAAAGGAGCGATGGAGGAGAGGAGGGATAGTGGGCAGGAGGGATAGAGGAGGGAGAGAAGACAGGAGCGATTAATGGGGTTTTCTAATGGTCCATCATTCAGCTGGGAATCCCCCCTATGCCGAAAGGGGTCAGATGGGGGAGTCAAGACAATTGGAAGGAGGTGGGGAGGAGTGAGTTATATGACATGTGAAGGTCCAATAATCAAATCAAATCAAATCAAACTTTATTTGTCACGTGCGCCGAATACAACAGGTGTACACCTTACCGTGAAATGCTTACTAACAAGCCCTTAACCAATATTGCAGTTCAAGAAAGAGTTAAGAAAATATTTAGCAAATAAACTAAAGTAAAAAATAATAAAAAGTAACACAATAAAATAACAATAACGAGGCTATATACAGGGGGTACCGGTACCGAGTCAATGGGCTGGGGTACAGGTTAGTGGAGGTAATAACGAGGCTATATACAGGGGATACCGGTACCGAGTCAATGTGCAGGGGTACAGGTTAGTGGAGGTAATTTGTACATGTAGGCAGGGGTAAAGTGACTATACATAGATAATAGACAGCGGGTAGCAGCAGCGTAAAAACAAATGGGGGGGGGGGGGGGGGGGGGGGTCCATGTAAATAGTCTGGGTGGCCATTTTATTAATTGTTCAGCAGTCTTATGGCTTGTAGGTAGAAGCTGTTAAGGAGCCTTTTGGTCCTAGACTTGGCGCTCTAGTTCCGCTTGCCGTTCTGTAGTAGAGAGTACAGTTGCAGTAACAGCCATAGAGAAACCGCAACTTATTCCACATTTATTTGACCTTTATCCAAGCCAGGTAAGTCACCAAGTACAAATTGAGTAATTAAAAACAAATTGCCGTTAAGAAAAATTACCTGGTAAATGGTATTTACTGTGCACAGGGAACACCACACACTCTTAGAAAAAAGGGTTCCAAAAGGGTTCTTCGGCTGTCCCCATAGGAGAACCCTTTTTGGTTCCAGGCAGAACCCTTTTGGCTTCCATGTAGAACCCTCTGTGGAAAGCGTTCTACATGGAACCCAAGAGGGTTCTACCTGGAACCAAAAGGGTTCTACCTGGAAGCAAAAATGGTAGAATGTAGGCTTTGGCCTGAAACATCAGTGGATCTGTGGAACCTTTACTTATGGTTCTTTATAGAACCTTAGGAAAGGGTTCTTTATAGCACCATGCAGGTTCCATTTAGAACCTTATGAGCATGGTTCTTTATAGAACCTTCAAAAAAAGGTTCCATATAGCATCAAAAAGGGTTCCGCTATGGTTACAAGCCAAATAACCCTTATTTGGTACTATATAGAACCATTGCTTTTTAGTGTGTATATCATATGGGTCGTGTTCCCCTGCTCAGGCATTGCTTTGCATCAACGAATGGATGCGCTCCACGTCATCGACTGTGCCGTCTGGCACCAGATTGCTCTAACAAAAGATGTGGTTCGCTGATATGTAAAATACCTATCCAGGTGTTGTGAGATCTGGCATGCATCAGCAACATCTGAGCAGGGGAACACCACCTACAGGTAACTGCCAAAATAATGGAAACACTTGAGTAAATGAGTGTTCTGGAGGCTCTGTAATGGTGTGGGTTCATGGTCCTGGCTCTCTCAGCCCCTCAGAGGGTAAATGCCAGTAAATACACAGCCATTCTGAGGGACTTTCAACCTATGGTGAAGCATTTCTATCCTGATGGGAGTGGATGACAATGCCCCCCCATCCACATTGTTTTTGAGGGGTCACTCAAAAACAATGTAAACCATATACCATGACCGTCTCAGTCACCAGATCTCAACCCAATTGAACACTTATGGGGAGATTCTGGAGCTGCGACTGAGACAGCTTTTTTCCAACACCATCAACAAAACACCACATGATGGAATTGCTCGTGGAAGAATGGTGTTGCCCTCTAATAGAGTTCCAGAAACGTGTAGAAGCTATGCCAAGGCGCATTGAAGCTGTTCTGACGGCTCGTGGTGGCCCAACGCCATATTAAGACACTTTATGTTGGGGTTTCCTTTATTTAGTCAGTTACCTGTACAGTGGCTTGCGAAAGTATTCACCCCCATTGGCATTTTTCCTATTTTGTTGCCTTACAACCTGGAATTAAAATGATTTTTTGGGGGTTTGTATCATTTGATTTAGACAACATGCCTACCACTTTGAAGATGCAAAATATTTTTTGGGGTGAAACAAACAAGAAATAAGACAAAAAACAGAAAACTTGAGCGTGCATAACTATTCACCCCCCCAAAGTCAATACTTTGTAGAGCCACCTTTTGGAGCAATTACAGGTGCAAGTCTCTTGGGGTATGTCTCTATAAGCTTGGCACATCTAGCCACTGGGATTTTTGCCCATTCTTCAAGGCAAAACTAATCCAGCTCCTTCAAATTGGATGGGTTCTGCTGGTGTACAGCAATCTTTAAGTCATACCACAGATTCTCAATTGGATTGAGGTTTGGGCTTTGACTAGGCCATTCCAAGACATTTAAATGTTTCTCCTTAAACCACTCAAGTGTTACTTTAGCAGTATGCTTAGGGTTATTGTCCTGCTGGAAGGTGAACCTCCGTCCCAGTCTCAAATCTCTGGAAGACTGAAACAGGTTTCCCTCAAGAATTTCCCTGTATTTAGCACCATCCATCATTCCTTCAATTCTGACCAGTTTCCCAGTCCCTGCCGATGAAAAACATCCCCACAGCATGATGCTGCCACCACCATGCTTCACTGTGGGGATGGTGTTCTCGGGGTAGTGAGAGGTGTTGGGTTTGCGCCAGACATAGCGTTTTCCTTGATGGCCAAAAAGCTAAATTTTAGTCTCATCTGACCAGAGTACCTTCTTCCATATGTTTGTGGAGTCTCCCACATGCCTTTTGGCGAACACCAAACTTTTGCTTATTTTTTTCTTTAAGCAATGGCTTTTTTCTGGCCACTCTTCCATAAAGCCCAGCTCTGTGGAGTGTACGGCTTAAAGTGGTCCTATGGACAGATACTCCAATCTCCGTTGTGGAGCTTTACAGCTCCTTCAAGGTTATCTTTGGTCTCTTTGTTGCCTCTCTGATTAATGCCCTCCTTGCCTGGTCCGTGAGTTTTGGTGGGCGGCCTTCTCTTGGCAGGTTTGTTGTGGTGTCATATTCTTTCAATATTTTTATAATGGAGTTAATGGTGCTCCGTGGGATGTTCAAAGTTTCAGATATTTTGTTATACCCAACCCTGATCTGTACTTCTCCACAACTTTGTCCCTGACCTGTTTGGAGAGCTCCTTGGTCTTCATGGTTCCGCTTGCTCGGTGGTGCCCCTTGCTTAGTGGTGTTGCAGACTCTGGGGCCTTTCAGAACAGGTGTATATATACTGAGATCATGTGACACTTAAATTGCACACAGGTGGACTTTATTTAACTAATTATGTGACTTCTGGAGGTAATTGGTTGCACCAGATCTTATTTAGGAGCTTCGTAGCAAAGGGGGTGAATACATATGCACGCAGCACTTTTCCATTATTTATTCTTTAGCATTTTTTGAAAAAAGTAATTTTTTTCATTCACTTCACCAATTTCAACTATTTTGTGTATGTCCATTACATGAAATCCAAATAAAAATTAATTTAAATTGCAGGTTGTAATGCAACAAAATAGGAAAAACGGCAAGGGGGATGAATCCTTTTGCAAGGCACTGTATATCACATGATGTGTGTACTGTAGCTGATATGTTAAACTGGGCAGGAACTCCACCTAGGACTCCTCCCTGTTGGTAATTAAGCCCAACCCAGCCCTTTGACTCCTCCCTGTTGGTAATTAAGCCCAACCCAGCCCTTTGACTCCTCCCTGTTGGTAATTAAGCCCAACCCAGCCCTTTGACTCCTCCCTGTTGGTAATTAAGCCCA